>NW_017307542.1:0-5221 GCF_000935625.1 Nanorana parkeri | reverse complement strand
TATACACTGAGTGGCCAGATTATTATGACCACCTGATGTTTGTAGGCAAATTAGCTATAATTAGCTATAATTTTGCGCTGAAGTTGCTAGAGGGCCAGACCATTATAAATAGGGAAGCAGGTTGTTTACCACGACAGTAGACGTGATTTTTTTTCTGAAGATATGGGTAAACCATGCGATTTAACAGTCTTTGAACGTGGGATGATTGTTGGCGCTCAAGCCATGGAGCGAGTATCAGCAAAACAGCAGAATTCGTTAAATGTTCAAGAGCAGCTGTTGTTAAAGTGTTTAAAGACTGGACTGTCAGCCGAAAACCTGGGTCTGAACGTGCGAATTGCGTCCGTCAGCGACTAGTCAATGTTAGGGCAGAACGGAGAGTGGCAAGACTCGTACAAGACAACAGAAGGGCAACAGTGCAGTGTCATATTCCTTGCATCACCTTCCAACATCTCGTGGAGTCACGAGGCGGCCCAACGAAGTCATCTCGTGGAGTCATCTAGTGCGTGGCCCAACGAAGCACTGATGGGGTGGTCATAATAATCTGGCCACTCAGTGTATAAGGCAAAGCTAGTTGCAAGATGAGGCTGGAAACAAGGTAAGGTTAGGTAATACAAGAATCCACAGGAAGCCAGAACATTAACATGCATTGTTCACAGAATGCAGAGGTGACAGGCTAGTTTCTACAGATACTAGATATTGGCCAGAAATGTATGCACCATCTGTCAACAGAACAATTTGCATTATCAACAATTGTTGTACAAATATAAAACAGACAAGTTTCTGCCTTGGAAATGGGCCACTGCAGGAGAAAACAATAGCAGTTCTCTGTTATGTGGCAAATAAGTTGCGCTCGGTCTAGTTGTGAATGGATGTGAAAGTGCTCTCTCAAAACCCAAAGGGGGGAGATCACCTTCAGATAACAAAATACATTTTAAATATAAAGTAGATGTCTCCACTAGTGATAGTGAACTAATGTTTGAAGATGCAGAACTCAACCCGGTGGTACTCGAGTGTATTGTATGTGTGTCGTGGGTTTTAACTGGCAAAACAAATCAGTTATATTGAAAACATTATAATAGACTCACTTATACACAAAGTTGCTGCTGGTCTATTTAGTTATTTAGATTTCGAGTCACTCATTCCCAGCGCAGTGATTTTTGATTATTACTAATAGCAGTTCTCTATTTATCCCAATCAACTGATTCTTCTTTATCGCTAGCTTGGCCATCAGGCATACCAGAAGGTCTACCGGCATAAAAACAATTCCTGTTCCAAAGGAGGACTTATTCTCTAGGCAGCTTAATAGGGAGGTTTTGATAGATAGCCTTCTATAATTCAGGAGCAGGTAGCAATAATAGTGCAATAGGAAGGGAGACACATCTGGTGGTTGCTGGTAGTACATCTAGGCATGTTTAGAGGTACAGCTTTTCCACTAAGGCAAGGTACTGACTGAAATGTTACAGATAATGCCAACTCGGATAAAGAATAGACTTCTGGTTGCCCCTTCAACCCACGGCGTATTGCAGTACTTTTGTGTCTCCAGTGTTCTTTCAAATCTTCATACCATTGCAATTGTAAAAAAGGAGGAATTAGGAGGATAATCTGGCTAGTTGGTGTTAAGAAGCATCACCGACAAGACATTTATTGGTCAACATGATAGATGAGAGGAAAAAGGGAATAAAAGGTTGTAATATTGATACTGTAATACTAATGTTTTAGAGGTGCTGTTATTTTATAATGGATATACTTTTATTTGTATTTATTTACCTTTTAGCTTTATTTTTATATGTTGAAATTATTGTTTAGGGGTATTTTATTTATCAATTCTGTTTATTTGAATACATTTTATTTATCTTTTAGGTTTATTTATATATATTTTGTTTTGCATTTAGGTTTATTTTAACACATTGTATTTATCTTTTAGGTTTATCTGTATATATTTTGTTCATTACATAGTTACATAGTTAGTCAGGTTGAAAAAAGACACATGTCCATCGAGTTCAACCTATAGAGATATGCAAAAAAAATAAAAGAAGAAAAGCCTAAACAGAACGCTATGGCCCCAATTACCCACTGTAGATCCAGAGGAAGGCAAAAAAAAAGTGTATTTCCACTTTTGCAGTCAAATTTAAGAAGACCCCTCCATATGCTCGTTATGTGTTCCTATTCACACAGCATACTGAGAAATAACTTTGAAAAAATTCTTACCTTTTAGAAGTTTTGTTAAATCGAGCAAGATGGCTGATTCCAGGTTTTTCTCAGCCCTTTCACAGTGGTCTGTCCTAATGTAAAGTCTTGGTACTGAAATTTGAGGATTGTGTTTATCTGATAAGCTTAAGTAGTATGCAATGTTCAAGCCACCTCTAAATAGACGAGACCCCTCACCCATCACAGCCCTTCGTAACATATGAAAGAAATAGAAGCACAAAGAAATGTTAACCCATAAAACCCTATACTACGTAAAAGCTATTTAAACTACAAAATCTTTTTAGAGTATGCTTTGTGAATGGGAACCTGTAACAAATATAAAATAGGTGTTATCCCAGTTTGGCTGCCAAAGTGGAAATATACTTTAAGGTTTAGAAAGAAAAATACCACTAAAAACAAAAAAATAAATGTCAGGTAAATATGCAGAACTATATATGAATACCACTTTCAGTCACTAGGCGCTGCAATGAATACACTTTTCCATCACTGTTACAGATTCAATCTACTACTTTGTTGTTAATAAGCCATTGCTTGATCTGCTCTAGGGATGCGCCGATACCAGTTTTTTGGTATCGAGTACGAGTACCGATGTATTTTTTTAGGTACTCGCCTATACCAAATACCGATACCATAAGTCCCATTAAGGAAGCCGGGCGGAGTGTAATGACTCGCCGCCTGGCTTCCCGGGTAATCAGGATGGAGTGACTCACCGCCCGGCTTCCCGATTAGCCGGAAAGTCGTCTCCATGCTCCCTCGTCACTAGGTGATGAGAAACCATGGAATCGGCTCTCTGGCCAACCAGGAACTCGGGGGTGGGTAATGACTCGCTGCCTGGCTTCCTGATTGGCCAGCTTCCCGACCAATCAGGAAGCCGGGCACCAAGTCATTACACGCTACAAACACTATATTATAGAAGTAGCATGTATTAAATGTTCACTTGTAAAATAAAGATTATTTCCAATTATTGAAACTAAAAATGTTTAAAGTTCATTGTTTTTGCCTGCAAATATAACAAAATAAAAATAAAATGGACCAAAAGGCATTATATTTTTCCTTTAAGTTCAATTGTGTCTCTATTTTTGCACTAGTAATTAGGACATTTAATCCAAAAGGGTACAATTAGATCTGCAAAGTTTTACTCTCTGAACAAAACTGTAGTTGAATATTTCTACACTATCACAGGATGTTTGGTCTACATGTATATTGTAATTATCTGTCACACTCTGCTAATAGGTGAAGACTGCCATGAAACAGGTCTCATGTTATACATGGCATGCCCTTGTGTATAGACTTTACAAAGTTCTAATACCTGTACCGATAGCAGCTCAGTAAATGGACAGCAGAATGCCAAGTATTTTTGCTGCGTTCACCTCAATGAAATAGCATAGCAGGTGGGAGCAATTGGTGCATGACTCAGTTCTTGTATGCGTGACTTGAAATCAGAGTCCAGGCATCTATTGCGAGAAGACACTTGAATTTAAAACCTATTAGATATGACAAGACATGAATGTAAATAGTGCAAAGCTCAGGTAATGTTAATTTAGTGAAGGAAAGAGTCCCCAGACATCTAGTTGCTCACACCAGGCTGGATGACCTGGATTTAGGCTCAGCAAGAAGTTGTAGGAAGGTACTTTGCTGTATACTGGTGTATCTCATTATATGAGAACAGAGCACAAATGAAACAGTTGGAAAATGTGTCAGTACGATCTGCTCATGCTGCTTATTGCTTTAGGAGTTTCAAAGTCTTGGCTTAGTATGTTTGTGATGTCGTTGGTAAGAGTAAAGATTCTGTTTTTTTCTGACGGTATTTTACAAAATGGAGAAAGTATGGCACCTGGATCCTGGTGCAGAGATTGAAACAGTCCCTTAGTGCAGGTGTAGTCAAATTCTGGCCCTCTAGCAGTGGTGGAACTACAAATCCAATGAGGCATTGCAACATTCTCACAGCCACAGACTTGACTCCCGGAGGGCGATACATCATGGGATTTGTAGTTTCACCACAGCTGGAGGACCAGAGTTTGGCTATCCCTTAGTGGACTAAAAATAGGGTTTGTCCTTGCCACCCCAGCAGGCAACTTCGGGTGGCCCCTTCTCTTCATCTTCTATCCCAGGGCCTCTACCCTGAAAACAATGGACAGGTATAGCTTTTAGGGAGAGTATAGTTCATTTCTGCTTACGCTGATAACCGTATTAGGTTAACACCTTTAGTGATAGTTTTCAATATTTAGGTTATTTTTTTTAATATTCACATGCAGACCAAGCTAGCCAGCAAAATTGAGTTGGAACAAACCATTTAACACTGCTGTTTTTTTTTTTTACCACAGCCAGCTTTCATTCATTCTGACCTGGCCAGCTGGAAGCACTTTTGTAGGTCCGTATGCCATACGTCCTTGGCAGCGAAAGGGTTAAACCTTTTACTAAAAGAAAGAAAATGTTGCTGTAACTGCTTAAAAAGTATTAGCTTGAGTTTTTCACTTACTTAAAGGGTTTCTAAACCCTCCGGTTTTTTTTCATATATCTACTTTTAGCAAGCCAAGCTAGCAAGCAGTAGATATATGCAAAAAAGTTTTAAAAAAAACAAACACTTTAAAAGCGGTTTAAACTTACCCCGGTCTTCGCCGCGTGCTCCCGTCCGAAAATCTGAAAATGCTCAGGCGGCCGCAAAGCATCTTGGGCCTGGCGCATGCGCAGTTCGGATTTTTGGCCAAGATACGAGGAGGGACACAAGGTAAGTCTATGGACGCGTGCACCCGCATGCAGACACTGTGGGACAGGAAGGGCCAGCAAGGACAGAGGAGTCAGCGCTGGATCGGAGACCTACAGGATCAGTGGAGAGAAGGCTGCAAAGGACAGGAAAGAAGAGGAAGATCGGATTAAGAAACATCATTTAAGGTAAGTGCTTACATTAACATTAGGGGAGGGGGGAAAATTTTGACTTTAATGTCACTTTAAAGTCCATTTAAAACTACACGTCGGGGGCGTGGCCAGGCGCATGGAGCGGTAAGACGTGCTT
>NW_017307541.1:504321-504998 GCF_000935625.1 Nanorana parkeri | reverse complement strand
AGAATCTGGGTTTCCAAACAAGCAACTTGCTCACATCTCGCACAAATGTATTCCCCTTCGAACGCATGTTCAAGGAACGAATACATAATGTATGAGCTGGATTAAAATGTATAATTCTCCTCCTAGTTGATATTGAGTTATGCATAAACTTGTGACATGAGAGAGTACCATCGAGTGGAGAGAGGAGATGGATTGTAGCCTGGGTGATCAAACTAGACGGAAGACGTCAGGGGTTGCCAAGTAAACACAAAATGTGAGAATACCCAGAACTAAGTGTGCATGCGCGGTTGGCGTGCTGATTGTGCATGTGAACGGCCGGCGGCAAGGATACAAGAAGGAAGCAACGGCCCCAGGATTAGCAGCAAGGATACAAGCGCAAACAATAGGTATGCGATCTATGTGGGAAGGGATGGTCGTATTGAGGAGGACTGATGGGATACATATATGATTGTCTTATGGTGGTGGTGTTTTGGGATATGGGTAAGGGTTGGAACCAGGGGGAAGGCAGATATAGAGTGGACAATGGGGAGAGTGGAGGGAGGGGGGCACCCATGGGGGGACTGCACCAGCTCATCATTAAGGGAGAATATTAGTAAGGCACAGAATATTGGTAACAAGTGGAGGGGGGAATTTAGATAAGGGGAGGGTGGGTGGGGAGATAGGGGAATATGAGTTAT
>NW_017307541.1:398414-504186 GCF_000935625.1 Nanorana parkeri | reverse complement strand
CTATGGACTGGATTGTTTGGACTGATGAACACACATGATTGCATTTTTGGTGAGTATGTAAAATAGTATATCCTCATACAATTCTCCTTGACAGACCGCTGATATCAACAGAAACAAACCATTGACCAGTAACATATGATGGATGCTTGAGTAAAAAGTGAATAAGAAAAGAGTGTAAAGTGTGGGTCTTGGTCCTATGTATCCTTGTGGTCCCGCCGCAGAACCGAGGAGGGGAAAAGAGGGGAGACCCTATGATCCCCATTTCCTTGGATAGATTCCCATCCATCCTGAAACACCTCAGCAGGTAAGAGCAAATTAAAACTTTATGAAAATGAATGTATCTCCACAAAAAGAAAAATGTAAATGATGATTGTCAATATAACTGTGAAATGATTATACAAAAAAACTGATTGTATGTTCACAATAGGTAAATTGCCTCCTATCCCTTGAGAAAGCTGACTTGCAAAACGCATCGGAAGCACAGCAACGCAAGCAACAGTTGAAAAACAACATCTTTAAACTGTATATAGAGGAATGAACTGCTCAATAAGAAAATAAGTATTTATATGTATAAGATATTTACAGCAATAATTGAGGTAGAATATATCTGTGAACATTGTTTTTTAACATTGTTATTTTTATTGAATAAATTAAGGTTGATTTTAACAATAAAAATTATGTCTGATGCCTCTTAAAACAACAGAATACTAAGTATTTTGTGTAACAAATAGATAAAAAAAGGGGTGACGTGCCAGAATATCTGGGATTAATTATTCCTTTGGGATTGTAGAGTAAAGAGACCATAGACTCAATGATAGCATGCAATCTCAAGCCACAGTTTCTAAAGCAAGCAAAATACTTTCTTGTATTAGAAGGGGTATTGACTCCAGAGATATAGACCTAATCCTGCCCCTGTACAAAGCATTAGTAAGACCTCATCTGTAATATGCAGTTCAGTTTTGGGCACCAGTTCACAAAAAGAATGTTGTGGAACTGGAGAAAGTGCAGCGAAGGGCGACTAAACTCATAAGAGGCATGGAAGAGCTCAGCTATGAGGAAAGATTAGCTGCACTGAATTTGTTCTCTCTGGAGAAGAGGCAAATAAGGGGGGACATGTAGGAAGATGTCACCAGCACACCAAACGATAACAGCAATCAAATGCTCATTTATTGACAAATGCTGTCTCTCATTAGCAATCGCTTTCGGGGTCACACAGGGTCCCCTTCATCAGGCTCAGAAATGACAGTGCAGAGATAACACATAGTCATTTATATAGACATACCAATCACTAAATGAATAATAGAACACTCCCATACCCTTGGACGTCATCATGACATCAGAATCCCGCCATTTAATCCAGCACATTGTGTGCTAAACAGTACTAAAGATACCCCACATAATCTGAGATCCAGTAGCAAGAAATAAACACAATACATCATACTATGCTCAAACATCACAGAGAACACTCACAGTTAAATGACCAAAGCCCAAATGGTTCCAGGTCAAACAGACTACATGTGCGGGTAAAGTAAGGAGGATTACAGCTGTCACGGCCGTTAGCGAAACCGAGTGAGAGGAGCCGCTGGTAACTGTGGCAACAGGACACTATCACACACAGCGGCATTTGACATCTCAAAGTTCGGCCGTTCAACCCGCCCACTAGCGCATGCGCCTTTTGGGCACAGGGAAATTACGGCTGTTCGCTAGCCTGGCATGTAGACAGCGGTGCTTATGAACAACAGCGCACGTCACATATTAATAACCTGGACACCCACACATGCCAACTGGGGACAATACAGTCAGCCTGTCTGATCGTTAAAAATAAACCAGAAACCGGCGGCATGAGCTGGAGGGCTGATATATGATGTAACATACAACGATGGAGCAAAGTAAAAACATTAAACGAGATAAAATGTCATATAGAAGAAAAAATGTACATACACCTTGCGTTCAATCTCTAGATTTTGATGATATTCACAATGTAGATGTGCTGATTCCCCATTGATATTATTCCCCCATTGCTTGTACCAACTCGATCCATATTCAGAAATTATTGATATTAATATGTACCGATTAAACATCGGCATGCGGGTCAATCCCACGCTTTATATACTTGAATGGATTCTGGATAGAATACATTGGGGACCTAATTGGAGGTAAGGGTGGGATGGAGTGAAAAATTATGAAATAGTGAAACCCCTCAAAAAAGAAAACCCACAGCAACCAATACAAGTGAAATTAAAATAAAAAGTCCCAGAGCTGCCGCTGACTTGTTCGAACGGCCCATTGCGGAGCCAAAGAAACTAAAATCAAACTAAGTTCTTTAATAACCCACGGATTATTGCTGGCAATTCGTGATTAGCACAATTATATGGTAAAGCGAACCAATTCATCTTTCATCTAAGAAATAGGCCAATCCCAGGTTTACATTAAGGCCCTTGGGATGTACCGCATCCAATCGTGGCAATCAGGAACCTGGGCGGGATGTCATTACCTGCTGCCTGGTTTCCTGATTACCAGGGAAGCCTGCTCTATGTCAGCGGAAGCACCGGTATTAGTATTCAGTGTCGGCGAGATCCGAAAGCAAAAAATCGGTACTCGTACTCGATACCGAAAAAACGGTATTGGTGCATCCTTAGTTTTGATTAAAACTATTTTTTGTATTGGGACAAGTAGATTGTCGTGAAGGACAAGTAGATTTGGCCCCCACTTTAGCCCTTGGACAAGTAGTTTTTTTTTTTAATTTCCACACCCCTGCAAAGTATACATCCAATACACTTCCCTCTGGAGGAATATTCTTGCTCTATCGTCCCCACTTGGATGTGCGTGTACTTGCTCTATTATCATGCCTCTAAGTTCGTGTGCCTGGTGTTTTTTAGTGGTGAAATGTACTGCAACAGGTTTATTGAGGTCCAATTGCTCCCCTTTGGACAATTTCCCTATGGTTATATGTATATATCACTTCTGTGCTTTTGGAACCTTCTCTTAAAAAGGTCCAATTGTCTTTCCTACATACACTAATGCACAAGGGCATTTCAGTAGATAGACACAAAAGTCGGTGTCACAAGTGTGATACCCCTGGATACTGTATGTGTTGCCATTATAAGGGTGAAAAAATGATTCTCCACATATCACGGAGCTGCATATGTTACAGTGGTAACACTTGTAATTCCCAGACCTGCTGGAGAATAAAATGTTTTTTTTAGCATGTTTGGATCATGGGTCCGCTTGGACCAATAGATCCCTTAGCAATTTTGCTGGATTTGCCCTCAAATCTCTCTGTGGCTTTCACTAGTGCTGCCTCAATGACTGAAGTGTGATATCCTCTCTGTATAAATTTGTCTCGCATGCATCCAATCTGCTGTGCTCGTGCAGAAGGATCTGAGCAGATGCACATAACCCGTAAAAATTGGGAGACTGGCAGGTTGTCACGTAAATGCTGGGGATGCGCACTACTATAATGTAAAAGTGTATTCCTGTCTGTAGGTTTGGAATATACAGATGTAGAAAATTTGTTGTCAGCAACAGTAATAGATACATCTAAGAAGGCAATCTCTTTTTCAGACATGATTGGATTGAAAACAATACCTGAAAATAAACCATTGAGATACGTTACAAACTCATTGAACGCCTGAGCCTCACCATCCCAGATGACAAATATATCGTCAATGAACCTTAACCACATCCACACATGTTTTATATACAGGGGAGATTTATAGACATGATAGTCCTCAAGATACCCCACAAAGAGCTTAGCAAAATATAGGGCTGCCAAACAGCCAATCACAGTCCCTCAGACCTGTTTTAAGGCCCCGATTTTCAAAGGTGAAGATGTTATTCTCAAGGATGAAGTCAAGGCAGCACAATAAGAATGCTGTAGGAATGTCATGTTCGCCTATGCTTCCTAGCCATAAGACCCACATTATTAGGGATGCAGGTGTACAAGGATGATATATCCATTGTGCCCAATTTCCAACCATCTTCCACAGTTGGAAATGCACGGAGATTCGTCAAGAAATCCTCAGTATCTTTGATAAACGCAGGTAACCTGTGTACCAAAGGCTGTAGGTAGAAGTCCACAAATTGTGCCATCGGTTGGGTCCTGGAGCCCGTACCGGAGACAATAGGGCGAAAGGCTAATGGGTTGACTCCTTCATGTATTTTGGGTAGTCCATAAAGGACTGGTGTCCGTGCATGCTCATTAACCCCCTTCATGACTGAGCTAGTTTTCAGGTTCTGTTCATAAATGACTGACAAATTTTTTACATTTTTGCTGTGTGATTCTTCCACAGCAGTAATATACTTTCTTACTAAATGTACCCACACATATTATATATTGTTTTTTAGAGGACAGATAGGGCTATATAATTATATCACATATGTGTACCTAACCCCTCACTTAGTTTGAATAAAATAAAAAAAATGAGGAAAAAAACTAGAAGAAAACACTTTTTTCACAAGTTTTGATTATTATTATTTTTTTTTAGAATTTTTTTATATTAATTATAGTATAAAAAATATATTTATATATAATTTATATTTTCCTAATTTTGTTTTACACTTTATTTTAATTTTTTTACACTTTGTAAAAAAAATTAAAATAAAATAAAAAAACTTTTTTTTTTCTTGTCAGTTTATATCAAGCAATCACTATGACAGCTTGATAAATTAACTTTTTTATTTTATTTTTGGCTATTAGGCTGATCCAAACTTAGGAACAGCTAATAATAACCTTAGAGACTGATCCTGACTTTAGTCAGATTCAGATCTCACTAAAAGCTCTTTGATCGTGCCTAGACGATCAGAAATGATACATTTCACTCAAAAGATATACATTGTATCCTTTCAGTGAAATGTATCTAAACATCGGGCTCTCGAGCTGTCAAAACAAATAGCAGAGAGGTGAGGTGAGTCACTGCTGCCTCTCTGCTATTTTGAGCTGTCAAATACGGGATCGCAAATTGCGGTCCTCTATTTGCATGTAACGGCTTCATTCTTTCATTAATGAAAGGAAGAAGCTTTTACAAAAAGCTTAATTATTTCATTAATTAATGCCTCAATACTGAGACATTAATGAATGACTGTTAAATGCTGAGAATCAGCAAATACCGGCATTACAAAGCCTGATATAACTCGTCACGTACAGTGTACGTGGCCAGTCATATAGGCACAAAGTGACAAGACGTACACTGTACGTCTCCCGTCACGAAGGGGTTAAATAAAAAAAGTCTGCCACGGTATCACTGATCCACCCATTCATCTTACTTAAATCAATAATAGATGTTAGTCCCGTCTGAATAGATCGCAAGCTCTCACGTGTAACCGGTTAGTAACTGGACACATCGGATAACAGCAACAACATTCCTCGTTTGTATTCTACATAGTCTATAATGACAATTGCACCCCCTTTGTCTGCTGGTTTGATGATAATAGTCACATCTTTTTGCAGGGCTAATAATGCATTGCGGTTCTCCTTTGTCATATTCGTGTGTGACTTGATTCTGCGATTTGCCTGTAGCACATCATGCTTCACAGTGCGTATAAATGTTTCAATTGACTGGAATTGTCCAGATGGGACAAGATTACTTTTCAATGGAAAAGGGGGACCATCCTGCATTTTCTTGGGTTGCAAGGAGAAATGTTGCTTCAATTTTAGTGTTCTTTCAAATTTAAATATCTCTATTTCGAAACATAATGGGTCAAAATGGCCCAATGGGCAGAAATAAAGCCCCTTAGATAGGAGGCTGCACTCACCCTTAGTCACTAACCAGGATGATAAGTTGACTACCGGGCTCTCTGTGGTGGGCGCCCCCTGCTGGTGTGGGCTCTGGTCTCAACCCCTCTTCTTCTTGCGTCCCCTCCGGGGTCACCAGCGTCCTGTGCCCTGGATAAAGGGAAATTTAAATCTACCACGTGTCCTGATGCGCCCTCAGGGTGACTGGAGTCACTTTCTGTCGACGGGTTTTCAGTAGGACACTCACTGCTGGATGATACCCTCCCTGTGCGTTTAGGTTGTTGTGTAAATTTCCTCCTATTAACATTCCTTGTATGTCTCCTTGTGTTACCGGTTAACCAGGGATACACTCTACCTTCTTGATAGTCAAGGTTAACTTGATGAAATTTGTCGCTTTTAATCTGACGTTGTCGGTCAGTATATGACGTGACTTCAGTTTCTATCCTCCTGAGATCTCCTGATAGGGTCTCTTGATTAGTGCATTTCTCTTGTAATGCGACTTCTGATGCCGCAAATCCCTATTTACTTCCCTGTGCACAATTGCACCTTCACCTCTTCGATGACCAATAATATAAAATTCAAAGAATTATGTGTGGCTACATCACACCAGCGTTCACAAAACTCTCTCTTATTGCTGAAAATCGTTGGCTGGTCATCCGACACAGATGCAAACTGTGGAGCTGCTCCCGCAAGTCAGGTACGCGGTCTGTGACCGTGTGCCTGACATGTCAGCTGGCTGCGGGCCACATAGTACCGGCTCGCGTGCCGGAGTTGGACTGCGGACCGGTACTTGGAGACCCAAATTTCCACACACCCTCACTTTATTTTTACTCGCCAAATGCGAGCGGAAATTTTGAACACTGATGTAACACATACCGACATCACTCACGGAAATCCTGACAATACACACACACAAACCATTACATAAAAATATACTGACATTGCATACAAAGACACACAAACCATTACATAAAAATGTATTGACATTGTATACAAAGAAACCATTACACACATATATACTGACATTATAAACACACAGACATTACCACTGGTACCATTTATATACACTCCTCAAAAACACTAAAGGAACACTTTTTAATCAGCGTATATCATCAAGTCAATGAAACGCCTGGGATATTGATCAGGTCAGTTAAGTAGCAGAGGGGGTTGTTAATCAGTTTCAGCTGCTTTGGTGTTAATAAAATTAACAACAGGTGCACTAGATGGGCAACAATGAGAACCTCCAAAAGAGGAATGTTTTTACAGGTGGAGGCCACTGAGATTTTTTCCCTACTCATCTTTTCTGACTGTTTTTCACTAGTTTTGCATTTGGCTAGAGTCAGTGTCACTACTGGAAGCATGAGGCAATACCTGGACCCTATAGAGGTTGCACAGGCATGCCAACTCCTCCAGGATGGCACATCAATACGTGCCATTGCCAGAAGGTTTGCCGTGACTCCCAGCACAGCCTCAAGAGCATGGAGATTTCAGGACACAGGCAGTTACTCTAGGAGAGCTAGACAGGGCTGTAGAAGGTCCTTAACCCATCAGCAGGACTGGTATCTGCTCCTTTGTGCAAGGACGAACAGGATGGGCACTGCCAGAGCCCTACAAAATGACCTCCAGCAGGCCACTGGTGTGAATGTCTCTGACCAAACAATCAGCAACAGACTTCATGAGGGTGGCCTGAGGGCCCGACGTCCTCTAGTGGGCCCTTTACTCACTGCCGGGCATCGTGGAGGTTGATTGGCATTTGCCATTGAACACCAAAATTGGCAGGTCCGCCATTGGCGCCCTGTGCTTTTCACAGATGAGAGCAGGTTCACCCTGAGCACATGTGACAGACGTGAAAGGGTCTGGAGAAGCCGTGGAGAACGTTATGCTGCCAGTAACATCATTCAGCATGACCGGTTTGGCGGTGGGTCAGTGATGGTTTGGGGGAGGCATATCCATGGAGGGACGCACAAACCTCTACAGGCTAGACAATAGCACCCTGACTGCTATTAGGTATCGGGCTGAAATCCTTGGACCCATTGTCGGACCCTACGCTGGTGCAGTAGGTCCTGGGTTCCTCCTGGTGCACGACAATGCCCGGCCTCATGTGGCGAGAGTATGCAGTCAATTCCTTGAGGATGAAGGAATTGATACCATTGAATGGCCCCCACGCTCGCCTGACCTGAATCCAATAGAACAATTCTGGGACATTATATCTCGGTCCATCTGACGCCGTCAGGTTGCACCTCAGTTTGTTCAGGAGCTCAGTGATGGTCCAGATCTGGGAGGAGATACACCATCCGTCGTCTCATTAGGAGAATGCCCTTACCTTGTCAGGCATCCATACAAGCACGTGGGGGGCCATACAAACTACTGAGTACCATTTTGAGTTGCTGCAATTACATTTCAGCACAATGGACTAGCCTGCTGCATCATTTGTTCACTTCGATTTTTGGGGTGTTTTGGAAATCAACCCTCTGTAGGTTGATCATTTTTCATTTCCAAACGATGTGGCATCCTTTCGTTCATAAAACACTACACAGTCCAGTATACAGTAGATATCCAGCATGATATTTTTCCCCATTGAGATCTGATACATTTTCAAAGTGTTCTTTTATTTTTTTTGAGCAGTTTAGTTACATTTTCTTTTGAAGTATAACATTTTGTCAAATATGACAAAGGGCCCCCATGGGAGAAGAATATTTGTCTAGTGGCCCCCCAAGCGAATTGAGTTTGAGACCCCTCCTTTGGAGATACTTTGCTCTACGATTAAGGGCCTCCCTATGGGTAACTGTCCTGGACCTGGTTGTTTGACAGTGAAATTTTATAAAGCATTCACTGACTTCTCTCATCTACCTCAAAACCTGCAACACTCTGAGGATTGTCCCTTTCACCCTCAGACCCTGGAAGCCTAGATCACCCTCATAGCTAAACCTGGTAAGGACCACATGCATGCGCACAAGGTGTTCCGTGCCAGTGACAGCCTTTACCCCGAGCGCAGAGCAGCCAGCGGGACCAGCCTCAGGAACATGCCTGCTGATGTAATCCTCTCTAGCTGGTGGTATTCTGCATTGCTTTATAATGTATTGCAGAGGGCAGCTTTCCCTGGCTAGGAAAGGGTTAAGCCTGGCCCAACAGGTAAACCTCCTCTCTCTCTATTAATTAGCCTGCACCTGATAGTGACTGAGAGGGGGAGTAATAAGGTCTGCCAGAACAACTGTATGTATTGGACTGTGGTTTTTGTTAATTTATACTGGAAGCTGGAATAGCTGCTCCAGTAGGACGTAGTGAGGGACACTACTGTTTAGTTAGCCTCCTAAGGTGGAGTAGGCCTTTTTATTTGTGTTACTTTTGAGTTCTGCTGGAAATTGTTTGTTTAAAGGAGACTTTTACATTGCATGCAATAAAGCTGCATTTATTGCCAATACTGATTAAAGACCAGTGACTTTCCTACAAGTGGTGTCAGAAGTGGGATTCATTGTTGTACCAGCCAATTTCTCACAGTGGCCTTAAAGGTACAGGACCCAGAGAATGGAGGATATTGTGAAAGCCCTGATACAAGCTGCCACAGTGCAGCAAGAGACTAACAAACAGGTAGCAGCCTCAGCTGCAGTGCAACAAGAGACCAACAGGCTCCTGCCTTTGCAGATTGAAGCTTTGACTGAAGCACAAAAGACAGATCATGCTATGCCCAAAGAAACCCTGGACCAGATGACTGCCCAAGGATCTCCTAACCCACCAGCAAGGGGGGTAAGCCAGATACGCGCATGCAGCTGTCTACAGAAAATGACCACAGGTGACGATTTGGAGACCTATCTGCTGGCGTTTGAACGGACCGCTGTCCGAGAAGGCTGGCCTCCAGAACAGTGGGCTGGAATTATTGCACCCTTTCTCCTGGGAGAAGCACAGAAAGCCTATTTTGACCTGGAAGAGGAGGCTGCTGCGGACTATTCCAAACTGAAAGCAGAGATCCTGGGGTGACTGCAACAGTAAGGGTCCAGCGTTTCTACAACTGGAGGTTCAAGGAAGGAAAAGCTCCCAGATGCCAGATGTTTGACCTAATCCATCTGGCTCGGAAGTGGCTCAAACGATAGACTCAAACTCCTGCACAGATCATAGAAACGCTTGTGCTTGACTGTTACGTGAGAGAGCTCGCAAATGGCCTCCGGGAGTGGGTCACTCAGGTAAACCCCCTGGACTGTGATAACATGGTCGCACAAGTGGAACGGTATCTGTCTTCCAAAGACTTGGACCGATCTCTCACTAGGTTGAGTGGAAAAATCCAGAGACCGGGAAACCGGAAGAGTGGATTGGAAGCAGACTTCAGATCGGTAGCCCGTTTTTCCAAAACAGACTCTAGAAGTCAAAACCCTGGGAAAGAGGACCACCCTACGAGAAACTCCATAACTGGTTTTGAGTGTGGCACAAAAGGACATGTCAGGGCGAGATGCCCTAATCATCCTGAGCCAATGCAGTGTGGACTAGGGGAAGATTCCTCAGACTTTTGTGGACTTATCTGTTTAGCAGGCCTGGAGAAGGGGGGGCATACCTTCAGAGTACCTGTCCTGTTGGACAAACAAGAGACAGTGGCCCTGGTGGACTCTGGCAGTGCCCTGACTCTGGTAGCCAGTAAATTAGTAAAACCTTGTTGGGTTCAGAAACATAGAACCATGGGGGTATTGTGTATTCATGGGTGTACTGTGCGGTATCCTACTGCCAATATAGAGGTGTTAGTACAGGGCAGTCTGGTAAGGATCTTAGCAGTGGTAGTTCCTCGTCTACCATATCCTTTGATAATAGGAAGGAATTTCCCTAACTTCCACACCCTTTTACAACCCCCTGTGATGGGAGAACAAGGGGAACCTGAAGCGGAGCTGGGAAATACAGGTGTCCATGAAGTATTTCCCTTTAGTCATCCTGACTTGTATATCTCTAACCCAAAAAGAGGTAAAACAAGACGGGAATGCAGGGAGAGCAAACTGAGATTTAATAGGGCCGTCAATGAAGTCTTGTTAAATCAGCGTGGGGAGCAGTCTAGGAGAGGCGGGGCCACACGACAGACAGAAGATGAGGCAGAGGTTGGTCAACCAGAACCTGACCCAGAGGCAACTAGTGAAAGAGAGGAGGAGGATATAAATATCCTGGATATTTCGGGTAGTAGCTTTGTCCGAGACCAGGCAGGTGATCCCCTGTTGCAGGAAGCCAGGAGTAAAGTTATAGAGGTTAATGGGGTACCAGTGGAAGGGGCAACAGAAAAGGCCTATCCCTACTTTATCCTCAAAAACGATCTCCTTTACAGAGTAACCTCCGATGAGGGACAAGAACTCGAACAACCGGTTGTGCCTTCATCTTATACCCGAAAAGTGCTGGATTACTCTCACTCTCATCTTCTGGGGGGACACTTGGGGGTGGAGAAAACCCAAGAACGGGTGCTCAGGAGGTTCTTTTGGCCTGGGGTATATGAGGGGATTAAAAGGTATTGTGCTTCTTGCCCAGAATGCCAACTGGCATCTCCAAGACCGAAGTTGAGAGCCCCACTCATACATCTCCCCATAGTCGATGTTCCTTTTGAGAGGATTGGCATGGACCTAGTGGGTCCCTTAGAGAAAACAGCTCGAGGGCACCAATATATCCTTGTCATCCTCGACTATGCCACCAGATACCCTGAGGCCATCCCACTACGCAAGGCTAATGCTACAAATATTGCAAAAGAGTTGGTTCAGATGTTTACACGGGTGGGGATACCAAAGACGTTGCTCACGGACGAGGGGGACACCGTTTGTTTCCCATATTATGAAAGAGCTATGTCGGCTATTTAACGTACAGACCCTGAGAACGTCAGTGTACCACCCCCAGATCTATGAGGTTTTGGAAAAAGTGAGCCCAGTAAATTATAAAGTTAGTCAGCCAGGATGCCGGAAGAAGGAGGCTGTGTTCCACATAAACCTTCTTAAGCTATGGAGAACTAGAGAGGCCTGCATGGCCACAGTGGGTGACACCAAGCCTGATCCACAGGCTCCTAGACCTTCAGTGACAATCTCTCCAGAGCTGACACCTGAACAAATAGAGGAGGCTAGATGCTTAGTTGAGAAGAATAGAAATGTCTTCTCCCCCAACCTTGGACAAACCCGAGAGATTACCCATGATATTGTTACAGAACCAGGGGTTACCGTAAGGGTGAAATCATATCGCATTCCGGAATTCTTCAGGCATTTAATTTCTCTATGGAACACAGGGCTGGTAAAGCCCAGGGTAATGCCGATGGTCTTTCCCGTGTACACTGCCTAATGGTGAAGGCCGCTCGCCCCTACAGGTCTGAGAGGGGGGGGGGGAGGATATGTGACAGGGTACACGACTCTGTGTATGTCAGTGAGAGGTTGAAAATGGCAGCTTTCCCTGGCTACGAAAGGGTTAAGCCTGGCCCAACAGGTAAACCTCCTCCCTCGCTATTAATTAGCCTGCACCTGATAGTGACTGAGAGGGGGAGAGAGCTCAGAGCGAGATCCAGGCTGCAGTGGATGGACACAGACTGGAGAGTGTCTGCATATCTGGGGAATAAGGTCTGCCAGAACAACTGTATGTATTGGACTGTGGTTTTTGTTAATTTATACTGGAAGCTGGAGTAGCTGCTCCAGTAGGACGTAGTGAGGGACACTACTGTTAGCCTCCTAAGGTGGAGTAGGCCTTTTTATTTGTCTTACTTTTGAGTTCTGCTGGAAATTGTTTGTTTAAAGGAGACTTTTACATTGCATGCAATAAAGCTGCATTTATTGCCAATACTAATTAAAGACCAGTGACTTTCCTATATTTATATATATATAATATGACAGAACCCAAGGCATGGTAATGGAGGGTGTATATATTCTCCCAACAGTTCTCCACTTCCCAGTTTGCATGTAGCACAGCAGGTAAAGAAGTCAGTCCAGAATTTCTGTCTGGCCCAGCCAGTTCCTCACCTGTACTTAATGAGCAGCACTAAGTAGTCTGGGGAGTTGGTTGGAAATGAGCTGGAGAGTGGAGAGACCAGCAGCAGTAAAGGTGCCCATACACCTTACGATTATCAGGCGAAACTTTCCGTACGATGATCGAACCGTCGTACGATTTTCGTACGTCGCCCCATCCTGCCTCGATTATCGCAAGGTTCAATCAGAGGTAGTTAAAAAAAACACCTGGACGACTTGCGGTAATTGACCGCAATTATTTTAGTTTGCGCATGCATGTACGACTTTTGACGGAGGGAAACGCCACCAAAACATGCGAACATCGTACGATCGACCAAAGTTTTCAAACATGCTTGACCGTCAAAAGTCGTACGATTGTACAGTACTATCGGTCGGGCACTACATTCACACGTTACGATTGTACGATAATCATAAGGTGTATGGGCACCTATAGGCTGGGCACACACCTTACAACCATCGCAAGACTTTTGTCTTGCGATGGTTGTAAGGTAATTAAAAAAAAATGTACGATCTGCCCATCTTGGACAGGCAGATTGTACTTGAAATGATCGCAAGCCCGCCCCGCTGAGGTGCGGGCTTCTGATGACCGCAATGCCGAACAGGCAGTGTGCGCTTGCGCACACCGGCCCGTCCGGCTTTTATCTTATGTGTTGCGATATATCTTAGTGGACTTTTTCAGACACACATAAATTTGCAAGAGAGACGGAGGTTTTGTTTGTTTGTTGATAGAAACTCGGTTCATACAATGGAAATGGCCAACAATACAGCCCAAACTGGTTTTACACAATAGGGTAGCTTATCCTGTATTGATTTGTATCACAATGGGATGGTGATCATGAATAGTCACGCCTAGCCTGGCCAAGACTCAAATCAAATCTTGACTACTGAGGGCAATTTATGGTACAACGCTGCCACCTAGAGGTGGGAAACTGTATTGCATTTTCCTAAAGGTGAAAGGGGCGTAGCTTCCATTGTTTTAGGCCAGTTTCTCTCAATAAAAAGCCAGTAGCTGAAAGGTAACGGGGGAGTTCACCAGCCCAGCACTTAACAAGACCAGGGCTTCACAGGAGGGGACAGTACGAGGGCGCTTCACAAGACGAGAGGACTTGCTTCAAGACCAGGATACTGCAACGAGAAGCCATTCTTCCTAGGCCAAGTACTGCTCATCACGGAATTTATTGGAGTCTGCAGCCTAAGCTAAGTACATTTTCAGTGTTTCCCCTCCTGTGAAATTATACATGTACTAGAAGATAGTGTAGTGGGTGCATGTGAATGTTTGTAGCAGCCTGTCTTGTTGATGTATTTGTTTGCTTTTCCTGTAACTAAGTTTGTACACGCAGCATTTTCGCCAAGTAAAGTACTTTTAATGCTACTGAGTCAGTTTCCTTGAAGTTTACTGCAAGAACAGACAACAAATAGAAATTAAAGTTTTGCCAAGCTTTACAGCTGGGCTCTTCCTTGAGATAAGCTTGACGTCTCTGGGATTTGTAGTCCAGAGCATTACATCTTACGAATATGCTACACGCCCGACGAAAATCGTACGATTCTCGGCGGGTTTTCGAACATGTTCGTAAGATAAAAATCGTGCGACCTTACAGTAGTAGAGGTCGCACGGCTTCCACACACCTTACGATAATCTTATGATCGCGGGATTTCCCACGATTATCGTACGATTATCGCAAGGTGTGTGGGCACCTTTAGGCCTTGTTCACACCAAATGCAGAGCAGATCTGCACAAGTTTCTGCACACGCAGTGCTGTGTGCTGTGCCACATTTTTTGCCGCGTTTTGGGATGTTTTTGGTAAAAAAATAATAATCATTTTTTAAAAAGTTTAAAATGGGCTTTCAGTGCGTTTTTGATGCGTTCCATGGCAGGTAAAATAGGGCTTGCTGCAGTTTTTTTACATGCTCTGGAACTGAACGCTGCGGTGTGAACTAGAGCCCAAAATAGCATTGGAATACATTGGACGCCGTTTTGATCCGGTTTGTAACTGCTGTGCTCCTGACACGCTTGGTGTAAACAAGGCCTAAAAAAGGACTAAATCTTTGCAAGGTCTGCTGCATCCATTTGTTTTCCTTGCGAACAAGTGACATTATCGCATTTAAGTTCTGCCTTTTTTTTTTTCTTTTTAAACGCTCAGTTGAGCAAGGAATTTTGTTTGCTTATGCTATTTTGCCTGTTGTGCCAGACCTATTATTAAAAAAGCAAAGGACTTTATTTTTGAACAAAATTGCATCATTGTGTGGTGTTTCCAACTGTGAAGACTGTGTGGTTAAAGATCCCAGGTCACAATATATATACTTATTTTAGACATGTTCTAAAAATTAAGTGCACAGGTAGATGCACAACTCTCTCAATCAGATCTACGATATATCTGTATGATTTTAGAACCTTTGTGGATTAGTGTTTGGTGCACTGTTGGTTTTGATTTATTTGGACATTTATAAGATCGCACATATATTCAATTTAACCACCATTTTCTTTTTTGATTCAACATCTTTTTTGTTGGATTAAGCACAATAAGAACACAAGACATTGTGTGTATGTCAAACACTGTCTAAATTCATGTATTTATTGTATCACTGCCTTTCATAACGAGATATGTATCAAGTTTGTGTTCCCAATTATTTTAAGGATTATTTTTCACTTAGAGCCCAACACCTTTGTTAAATACATTTTTGATATTAACATTATTTATTATATCGATATTGCTGCACAAATACATTTGGTGTGGGATACATTGATTTTCTTTAAATGTTCTAATTTTAGAATGCATTAAGACATTAAATGTAAATTTAAATAAAAACTGGAAAAATGTTAACGTTGTAAAACTTTTGACACATAATTTATTGTGTCACCATAGACATGGACCCTCTGTGTCAGCAGTCAAATGTAGGCACTAAATAGGGCCAAGGCACATGTTCTAAGGAGCCATCTAGTATTCACTAGCACAGACAGCAAGGGTGATGGAATTTGCTGCACCTACAGCTGGATTGGTAACGGCTGACAGAATAGGACTAAGTACAGAGTCAAGAGGCGAGATCATGGTCATTGACAAGCAAGAGGTCATGGCTTCTCCTCTTTGCAAGAGGAGTCATTTCCTCTTGCAAAGTAAACAGCCTATTTCCCTTTATATACTGGCTCTGCACATGCTGCCTTTATTAGATTTATAGGGGGGAAAACATGACTTGAATGTCATAATACCTAAGCCAAAAGATACTGTAAGCTGTTGATCTGACAAGGCAACAAATATTCTATTAGTAAGCTGTATAATATCTTATTACTATACCGCAGCTAATCATTGGAAACTGTCTCAAACAGTTTTGCACAAGACTACCATTTTGTGTAATAATACTGAATCTGGCTCATAATATTCTGAAGACCAACATACCTTCCCTTTCCTTCTTTTTAGAATGCTTTCTTCTTTTGTCAATAGAGGCTACTTCGGATTTCAAAGAAAGGTAGTGTTTGCGAAGTTCCTGAAGCTTCTCCTGGAGAAATGTGATACGTTCTATAGTAGTCATATTTTCAAGGTCCGCTGTAAATAAGGTCAAATTGAAGTAATGAAGGATATATTCAATTCAAACAATGTAAAACATCTATGTATAGACCTTTGTAAATAAAATTAAAGTTAAAAAAGCAAGCTTATTTGTTCAAAATCATTGAGGTAGTAGAAAAGACTACACAATGATGTACCCTGTTAAATGATGGTTCCCCTTTGTTCTGATATTCTCTGCTTACCAATAAATTGCGTTCTGAATCCTTTAAAAAACATTTTCTATGTGGTTACGTGACTGCAAAACCTCCGATGCTCTGGCTCATCCCTTTCTCTCCCTCCGGCTGGTGGGCATGAACTTCCAGATGACAACTCAGCAACCAGCATTGTTGAGATGAGATGATGCTATGGCTATAGGGCATTCAGCAATATGGTCAGGCCTTCACAGTGCACCAGTGTTAATTTAATCGACTAATAATTTTCGGCATCAACACTTTTTCAGTGTCTGAAGCTAAAAAAATAAGTTATGATGACCAAAACTATATCGAAAATATAATGACATTTTAGCCAACTAACTAAAACTGCACTAAAATGTTCGGAGAGACTATTTGGGAAGAGATCCAATCAGACTTCTAGTCCGATTCCATCCTGAATGGAAGGCTAAAGGTGCCCATACACTGCATGATTCTCGTACGAGAATCGCGGGAAATCCCGCGATCGTACGAGAATCGTGCAGTGTATGGAAGGCGTGCAACCGTTTCTAATGTACGGTCGCACGACTTTTGTATATCGATCATGTTGGAAAACCAGCCGAGAATCAACTGAGCAGTACTAACCAATAAACCGAGGTTATGGAAATATGTGGGTTTGTCAAGAAGACTGTTTGGGGGGTATTTAGGGCGTATCTAGGGCTGGGACTTCTTTGCACAGTGGGGTGGTGTTATAGAAAAGATTTTAAGAAAATAAATTATCGGTGTATTGAGTTTATAATCAGTATCGTGGAGTGCTTAATGTACAAGTCTACCAAGATTGAGCGACGGGGGTCATGTGTGAGATGGTTCATGTGAGAACTAATGTGCTGGGGGGAATGTTAAAGGACGTCTAGGGGTCCCAGGGAGCCACTCAGTTTTTCCGTTAAATACCATGAAGAGTGTTGGAAAATAGTCATAACCTCCCGTAATTGATGCATAGACAGTTCAGACACCAAAAAAGATTTCCATGTTTGGAAGAATTGTTCGGTGCGGGAATGGTTAAACTTCGTATCCAATTTGTCTAGGGATGCACCGATACCACTTTTTTAAGACCGAGTACCGATACTTTTGATCAAGTACTCACAGATACCAATTACCGATACTTTTTCTTAAAGGGACAGGTCACATTTTTTCTAAAGCAATACAAACTAATGCTTTAAGGTCACTTTCTTAATATTATGATTCATGAGATGACGAGGGAGCATGACGCCAGCTTCCCGGCCAATCAGAATGCCGGGCGCTGCGTCATTACACGGCACCCGGCTTCCGGATTTGCTAGCTTCCTGACCAATCGGGAAGCCGGGCAGCGCGTCATTGCACGCAACCCGGCTTCCTGATTGGCCGGGAAGTCATCACAAGTGACGAGAGAGCATGGAGCCGTTTCCTGGCCAATCAGGAAACCGGGCAGCGTGTAATAATGCGCTGCCCGGCTTCCTGATACAGGAAGTACTCGTGCTAGGTATCGGAGCATTTGGGTGAGTACGAGTACTCACCCAAATACTCGGTATCGGCACCGATACTGATACTAGTATCGGTGCATCCCTAAATTTGTCTATTAGCATGAGATGGAGTAGTTTAGACTTAAATGTTGAAAAAGATGGGGGCAGGGCAGATATCCAGTTGGTCAGAATGTTTTTTTTAGCAGTTAGAATGCACAGGTGTTCCCATCTAGTGAGGCGGTTTGGGAGGAGCAGGGGCGGGCATCGGAGCATGGAAGAGACATATATCTGGGGAGAGGGTTCTAGATCCGCCAGATTGTTCGTATATGAGATAACTGATGTCCAGAAAAGTTGGATTTGAGGGCATAGCCACATCAGATGTGTAAAGTCGGGTAGGGAGAGATGGCATTTCGGCCAGGAGGTCAACCAATCCGGAGGAGACGTTTTGGAAATATTAAACGCACAATATGCTTTGTGGACCAACTTAAATTGCATCTCCCTCCATGACTCGTTGACAATCGCCGAACGAACCCCCCTCCATCGATGTAGTATGAGTGACTACGTAACCTCAGGAGAGTGACCCATTTGTGTACATAGGGGGGTAGGGTGGAGGAGGTAGAGGAGAATGAGTATAGAGACCGATATGGAGAGGACAAGGACATTTTCTGTGTGGGGGAGGACAGGAGTTGGCGAAAAGGAGTAAAGGTGGAGGCATTCCAGGGTAGAGATAAATTATGTGACATAAAATTAGAAATTTGAGCATATTGTAAGAAGTCATTAGGTGAGATACTGTGCGTGGATATGAGGTCTTGGAGTGTTCTGCATTGGCCTCGGGGAGTCAGGAGATCTGAAATGGTTTGAATGCCTTTAAGGTTCCATTCTTTGAATGTGTTGGATTTGCGTCCTGGGGGGAAATGTGGGGTGGAGATAATAGGCATCAAGGGAGAGACCATGCCAGGTAAGTGATATATTTTCCTTACTTCCCTCCAAGCGATAATAGTGTCTCAAGAGGATATTCCTCTTGATGGTTAGTGGGAGACAGGGAAGGGGAGTGTGCACAACTCCGGTGAGGGACCATGGGGCCACCAGTGAGGATTCCATTGACATATTGGTGAAGAAGGAAGTGTTATGTACCCAATCACGGACATGGCAGAAAAGACTGTCCAGGTTGTAAAGTCTGATGTTAGGAAGATTGGCTCCCAAATGGCGTGCTGGTTTTTGCAGTTTAGAGAATGCTATTCTGGGTTTTTTTCCCCGCCGGATAAATCTAGAGAAGGCCCTATTTAAAGTTTGTATGTCTTTGTGTTTGATGAGTAGTGGGATAGTTTGCATAGGATACAGGAGTCGGGTGAAACTGATCATGCGTATTAAGTGACAGCGGCCCAGCATGGAGAGAGGTAAGTCTTGCCATTTTTGTAATTCGGCTGTGATTTTATGAATGATCCCCAGGTATTTGATTGAGTCAGTCTTGATGGTAATGTTCGGGCCAGGTGAGACTAGACTTGACCGGGGAGAGAGCCAGAAGTAGCAATTCACTCTTAGCCATATTGATTTTGAGGCCAGAGAAAGTGCCATAGAGTTGTATATGTTGGAAGATATGTGGCAATTGCGTAGAGGGGTCAGAAAGGAAAAGTAGGATGTCATCTGCAAATAAAAATATTTTTAGTTCGGATGAGCCCACCCGAATCCCCTGGAAACACTGAGTGGATGCCAGAGAGCGGGATAGGGGTTCTATCGCCAGGTTAAAGAGCAAGGGTGATAGAGGGCAACCTTGGCGTGTGCCTTTTATGTAGGGAGAATGGGGGGGAGAGAGCGGTGGATGTGAAGATTCGGGCCATAGGAGATGTATACATTGTAGAGATGAAATGGAAAAATGTGCCAGAAAAACCCATACGAGACATTACTAGTTTAAGCCATTGCCAGTTGACGTTATCGAATGCCTTCTCCGCGTCCAGAGCCAAGATAGCCAGAGGAGACGGAGAGGGACATGACAGCTTCGAGCATTCCAGAGCCATAATCACTGTACGTATATTTAGGACCGCTGCCCTGTCTTTAACAAAGCCATTTTGATCGGTTGAAATGAGTTTTGGCAACAGAGTGGCCAGACAATCTGCCAGGATTTTGGAGAGTAGCTTAGCGTCTTGGTTTAATAGGGATATGGGTCGGTAGGAGGCAGCAACCAATGGGTCCTTGCCTTGTTTGGGTAATAATCTGATGTATGCATCATTAAAGGTGGGTGGGTAAGTTCGTGTGCGTAGAATATGATTAAAGAGAAGTAACAGTGTGGGGCTAACATCTTCAGCTATAATGTTATAAAATTCAGTAGTCAGGCCATCAGGTCCCGGTGCTTTGGAGCGAGGGGATGAATGGATAACATTTTGCAATTCTTGGAGGGAGATATCAGCATTTAGAAAAGCTAGGTCATCAGTAGAGAGGGAGGGTAAGGGGACATTCCCGAGGAAGTCGGCACCAGCTGCCATGTCTCCCGGTTCAGCAGCGTATAAAGTTTGATAGAAGGTGCTGAATATTTGTGTGATGCGGGCTGAGTCGGAGTGGGCTACACCTTAGTCGTCTAGTAGACGAAGGATGTGGGAGGGTGCAGATGCGCCTCTCGCCAAATTGGCTAACAATTTCCCTTCTTTATTCCCATGTTTAAAAAATGCCACATCTTTATGGGATCTAATTTGAAGATCATACTGCTGGATCCAATGATCGCAAGACTGCTTGGCCGAGATCCAGGATGATCTATTAGTGGCCGTAGGGACCTGTTTATAGAGCAAATAAGATCGTCTGGCTTCTGCGCAGGCTTTTTTCCTCGTCAGTTTTTTCCGGGAGGTTGCATAGGCCAAAATCTTACCACGAAGCACCGCCTTTGCAGCCTCCCAGAAAAGTATGTAGTCATCAACATGAGAAACATTGTCGGTTGCATAGTCGCGCCACCATTGTTGGTGAGCATGAAAGGTGTCGTCCGTGAACAGATGGGCAGGAAATCTCCAGGTAGTGGCACGACTAGGCAAATCGAAACCATGGATAGACAGTAATACAGGAGAGTGATCGGATATTAACATATCTTCAATGGACACAGATCTGATCTTTGTGATCAAGTTGGAAGAGGAGAGAAATAAATCGATGCGGGACAGCGATCTGTGAGCATGGGAGAAGTGCGTGTATTCTCTGTCGAGGGGATGTAGAAATCTCCACGTGTCGGTGAGTCCACAAGCTTGCATCATGGTGTTGATCCTGAGGGTTCAGTAGGCGGGAGGGTTGTTGTGATTCCCAGGAGCGGCCCTCTAAGGAAGAAGGCATGGCATTAAAGTCACCCCCTAATAGAAGGAATTAAGATGGGTCTTTAGTCATGAGGGAGGATGTCAGAACATTATAGAAAGATTTGTTTTCTGAGTTCGGTCCATAAATGTTCCAAATGTCAATGGTATGTGAGTGAAGTTGAACGGAGGCGTGGGACCATCTGCCCTCCAGAGGGTCATGTTGGTGGGAAAGAAGGGTGTGTGGCAGGGATTTGCTGATCAGGGTAACGACCCCCGCGGATTGCCCATTAGCAGGTGTATTCACGACCATGCCCACCCAAGATTGTTGCATTCTTTTGAAGTCTGCCAATTTGAGATGGCTCTCCTGCAGCAAGGCTACATCTGCATTGAGTTTTTTAAGATGGCGTATAACCTGGCGTCGCTTATTAGGCAATTTGAGTCCTTTAACATTCCAGGTAATCGCATTCAAGGGGGATCCCAGATGTAAATGATGTGGTGAAGAATGGAAGAATGGCTTGAACATCTAGAGAGACGGTGGATGAGTACAGGTGTCCCGGTGCTCCTGAAACATCCTAATAGAATGACCTCCACTTCGGGTGTTGCAGGTATAGTATTGCTAAGGAAACTTGGTAGTATCCGTAGGGGTGGGAGGGCCCGTGCTGATCCTCCCGGAAGATGATGAACAGTCCCAGCCCAGGAGAAAACAAAGTACAGAACGATGATCTTGAGTGAAGAGCAGTCCTTAAGCATAATGTATATCATGGAGATAGCACGAAAAACGAAATAAAAATAACTAACAAAATAATGATCGGTAGGTAGACTTCCTTTTTTCCCCAGATGGAGGTACGTATTTTGCAGCCCCGCAGAGGGTCAGGAAACCCAACCCCAGAGCGTAGACCAATGGAGGCTGGTATAGTCAGGATGTAAAAGAAAAAAAAACAACAAGAACAAGTATGAACATTAACTAGAAAAAAAAAATCAGAACTAGTAACATGAACGCGCCGTCCCGCCAGGTGTGGTCAAAAACAACAGGTGCCAAAACTAGCGATGTGAGGACATGTACGTGGAAACGTATCAGGTGTGTGGTCCCACCTTGATTTTAGTGGTGCCCAGCTCGTGGGAGAGTAACTTTGAGGTGGCGGCTTTTAGACCGGACCCCCAACCAACATTTGGCTTAAGTGTAGGGCTGAAAAAAATAAATGAAAATGACCTCAGGTGAGGGAATCCGTCTTCTTCTTACGCGGGGGGCTCTTGATTGGAGAATCAGATGAGGTTGGTTTGAGCGACTGGACATAAGCTTTGGCCCGGTCAACTGATGTGAATTGGAGTGCTCTGCCTTCAGGGGTGGTGAACCGTAAGATGGCCGGGTATGCAAGTGCAAATTTGATCCGCTGACTGACAAGTGCCTGTCAGACCTCATGAAAGGCCTTGTGCTGTTTAGTGAGTTCGACGGAATAGTCTGCAAACAACAGGAGCTTGTGGCCTCCAGCTACCAAGTTGCGCTGGGAGCGGTAGGCTTGGAACAGGCGGTGTCTGTCGGAGTAGTCCAGATATCGGACGATCACTGCTCTAGGCTTTGCGGGGTCTCAGCCTATGGACCCTCTTCACCCTGCACATGGCGGAGAGGCCCAAAGCCTGGGGTATGATGTTAGAACAGTAGTGATGGAGCTCAGCAGGTGTGACAGATTCAGGGACTCCAATGACCCTCAGGTTGTTCCTGCGTGCCCTGTTTTCTAAATTGTCTACCTTGTCAGCAAGATAGTGCACAGTATCAGAGAGACGGTCATGTTTATGACGATTAGTGTAAATGGCATCATCTATATCTGATACATGGGATTCCAGTGCACGGATCTTATGTCCTTGGGCCTCCAGAGCCGCATTGAATTGCCCCATGTGTTGTTTGAGGGAGTCAGCGATAATGTGTGCCAGATCTGCTTTGAGGTGTGTAGCAACAACAGAGGCTAGGTGTTGATAATCTACCTTGTCAGCAGGAGATGATTCACCCCCAGATCCCTCGTGACGGCTGAGCTGCATCTCCTCCGCGGCCACCATGTTGGTGGAGCTGCGGCTGTTTTCGAGCGGCGTTTCCAGTGACCGTTTCGCGGTCGGAGCTCGGGCGAGGTATTTTTCCATGTCGGGGGGAGGTTCCTCCCGTGGCATCAGACCGGATCGGGACTAGATGGGCACCGACAATGATCGATGTGGCAGGACGGAGCTGAGGAGCGCACGTCTAGTCCATTAGGCGCCGGAACCGGAAGTCTCTCGGCTGGTTTTTAACATGATTGAGAGATCACTGCCGAACGGGCCGGTGTGCGCACGCGCACACTACTCATTCAGCATTGCAGTCATCGGAAGATGGGCAGATCGTACGTTTTTTAAATTACTTTACAACCCTCGCAAGACTAAAGTCTTGCGAGGGTTGTAGAGTGGATGGGCACCTTAATAGGTAATAAGTGCAATGGCATTACAGCCAATATAGTTTTTCATTTAATATTTTAGAATTGCATTTCTGCTTGAAAGAATGAAGAATGTAATATGCAAGTTGGTATAATCAATGCATATCCAATTACTGGTCCTTTATTGAAAATACTCTATATTATTGTTTCTTTATAAGATTTGGTTTAATCTAATTTTAAGCTAAAGGCATGTTATACTGTATATCACAACAATTAAATCTGTGTCTGTATTGCATGGTCAAACCTTAATACCATATGTAATAACAGGTTAACAGATGTTTACTCCAGGAGTATATAATGAGATTTGAAATTCTAGAGAAATTCTTAAATTACTCTTTAACTAAACCCACTAGATTTTAGTAGACTAAAACTATTGTAGATTTAGTCGACAAAAATCTTATGATATTTAGTTGATCAAAACTAACACAATTCAGATGACTAAAATATGACAAACTAAATGACATGTTAGTCAAAAGATACTGTCAAAATTAACAGCACAGTGCACAGCCTGAGCTTTGCATTTACCTGAACGCATAGGAAAATGTAAAAGCAACAGATTTAGAAAGCAATTTATTGGAAAATGTAAGCAGAGAGAAGATCAAAGCAAATGGGAAGCATTGTTTAACAAGTATGTTATTGTGTAGCCTTTCCTTTTTCTTTAATGAATGATATATATGAACATGCCATATAATGAAACATGCAAATAAACAAAAAAAAAACTAGGGATATGTACAGTATATCTAAACACAGAAACAAACATGTATATATTGCAGCTCACCAGTCCTTATGTGGACATCAGTTTCCCTTTTGAGGCTTTTTTCCCCCTTTATTTTCACCTGGTGATTCTGCCAATAACACACTTCCTCTCTTTCATGATCAACAGATATTTTCTCTGTACTTGCAGAAAATGTACTTAGCCTTAATTAAAAAAAAAGATGCCACCACATCTAAGGTCTTGTAAGTTGCAGTATATATTAGTTATGTTTTTGGCTCTAGATATACTTTAAAGAGCCCTAACACATATCAGAACGTATAAACTGTCTTATCATTGGTTATCACCACCTAATACACGGTGTAATAAAACTACTTCACTTATCAAAGAGAACATTTTCAGGTATTAACTTTTTTTTTCTCTTGTACTGCTAACACCTGACTGGGCGGCAACCATTAATGGATATTCTTTATTAAGGGCCTGTTCACACGACATCCGGATTCTGTCCTGACCAGATCCGTGCGCTCCTGCACTAAAAATGCATCCCAATGTATCCCTATGTGTTTTATGGGCTACAGTTCTCACGTGCGCAGTCCGTTCAGGTCCGGACAGAAAAAAATACTGCATGTCACATTTTGTCCGGTCAGGATACGGTCCCGAAACGCAAAACGCGTCAAACGCACTGCAGCTAACATACTAACAGCCCACTGTCCAGTTTTACTGGAACGCGTCAAAAACTCATAGGACCGTGTCTGCAGATCTGCTCCAGATCCGGTCCGAACATCGTGTGAACAAGCCCTAAGAAGGAATAGGGAAGGAAGAAGAGGGAGAGGAGTAGGCATGTATGTCAGGAATGACCTGACAGTGAATGTGAGGGATGATATAGCACAGGGAAACAGGTGAATGCTGAGTTACTATGGAGAGAAATGGAAATGAGAGATAAGAAGGGGATATTAACGGTGGGAATAAGCTACAGGGCTTCCAAACACGAGGGAGGAGGAGGAGACTCATCTTTTATCACAGATAAAAGTAGCGGGAAGGCGATGTAATGTCATATTAATGGGCAACTTTAATTATCCTGAAATAGATTGGACACATGAAACAGCAAATTCAGGAAGGGACCATCAATTCTTGAACACTCTCCGGGATAATTTGATAAGAAAATTGGTGAAAACCCTTATGAGGGGAAATGCTCTGTTAGATTTAATAATTAGAAACAACACAGAGCTGATCACAGACGTGGAAATCGAGGGAGAATCCAGAGAGCAGTGACCATAAAATGGGAACAAAATAGCTACTGTGTTGCGATTGGCTTCAAATATCCTTACGTGAAAAAATATATACAAATGTACTTAAATAAATACTGAATATTTTATACTTCAACAAAAAACTTAGACCGTGTAAACTAGGGATGTCCCGATACCGATGCTAGCATCGGTATCGGGACTGATACAGGGCATTTTGACAAGTACTTATCAAAATGCCCCCGATACATAGCGCCGATGCTTGCACTATTTTTTTTTTCTTTGCCTTCAGGCTTCTGTGCGGGAGAGCAGCGGCGAGTTAGCGCTGGTCCGGTGGGAGGAGCTCCAGGTGGGGTCCTAATTTAGCTGGCCGGCGACTGCCCAGAGGACCCCGACATGCGCGGCACCTCTCGGGAGTCGACGGCCAGCTAAATTAGAACCCCACCTGGAGCTCCTCCAACCGGACCATCGCTGATGCGCCGCTGCTCTCCTGCACAGTGCCGACTAAGACCTCACCTGCAAGGCACATCGTGAGGCACCAGCCATCATCGAACAGTAAGTGCCTGGAGTGAAGTGGGAAATTTAGAAGTGGGAGTAGGAACACAAAGAATGTATTGCCTGCAGTGTATTTGGGAATGTGTACTGTATGTGTACTACATATAGAGAACACTGCAGCAATAGATGTACAATTTATCCCCTGCTAAAGGAATGGGTTAAATGATCCATATGTAGCCCTGTATGGATCATTTAACCAATTCATATTAGCAGGGGATAATTGTAAATCTATTGCTGCAGTGTACTCTATATGTAGTACATATAAAGTACACATTCCCAATACACTGCAGGCAATATTTACAATTATCCTCGGCTAACGTGAATAGGTTAAATGATCCATAGTACGACTACATATTATGTACTATGGATCATTTAACATATTCATGTTGGCCGAGGATAATTGTAAATCTATTGCTGCAGTGTACTCTACATGTAGTACATGTACATTACACACTGCTAATACACTGCAGCAATAGATTTTCAATTATCCCCTGCTAATATGAATGGGTGGATCGAGAGGTGAGCGAACCTGGTATGTGTTCGCTCACCTCCCGATCTACTGAGCCGACCTGTGACAGTCTCATTGTCACAGGTCGGCTAGAACTATGAGGTGAGTGGAAATCACTCATCTCATAGTTCTCCTTTAACCTATGTATGTTAGCAGGGGAGAATTGTGAGTGCCTCCCACAAGCTGAGCACCGAGACACAATGCAGCGATCCTGCCCAGCGCCAACTAAGAGGGCACCACGTGAGGCAGCAGGCATCTGGTGAAACGGTGAGTGAGGGAAGCTGGGTCAGGGCTGGCTGTAAATCTATTGCTACAGTGTACTGTATATGTAGTACAGCACACACGTCCACTACACTGCAGCAATAGAGTTACAATTCTCCCCTGCTAACATGAATAGGTTAAATCATGATCCACAGTACATAACATGTAGCTGTACTATGGATCATTTAACCTATTCATGTTAGCAGGAAAGAATTGTAAATCTATTGCTGCAGTGTATTGGGACTGTGTACTGTATCTATTAGGGATGCACCGATACTAGTATCAATATCGGTGCTGATACCAAATGCTCCAATGCCTAGCACGATACTTCCGGTATCAGGAAGCCGGGCAGCACGTCAATACACGCTGCTCGGCTTCCTGATTGGCCGGGAAGCGGCTTCATGCTCTCTCGTCACTTGTGATGAGAGAGCATGGAGCTGACTTCCCGGCCAATCGGGAAGTAGGGCAGCGTGTAATGACGCAGCGCCCGGCATTCTGATTGGCTGGGAAGCTGGCTTCATGCTCCCTCGTCATCTCATGACGAGGGAGCATGGAGCCGGCCTCCTGGCCAATTGGAAAGCAGGGCGTCGCATCATTACACGGTGCCGGCCAGACGGCTCCTGATTGGCCGGCCAGACGGCTCCTGCTGGGTACCGGAGGAAGGCCGCGTTCTGGCTGGAGAGGCCCCGGGGGTGACAGGCTGGACATACCAAGGTAAGAGGGGAGAGACTTTATTGTTAATTGGGAAAGCCGGGTGTCGAGTCTTTACACGCTGCCCAGCTTCACGGCTAATCAGGAAGCCAGGTGGCGAGTCATTACACACCACCTGGCTTCCTGAATGGGACTTCCGTTACTCGGTAATTGGTATCAGCGAGTACTGGAAAAAAAAGTATCGGTACTCGGTACCAAAATACCGGTATCGGTGCATCCCTAGTATCTATGTACTACATATAGAATACACTGCAGCAATAGTTACAATTCTGTCCTACTAACATGAATAGATTAAATCATGCATGATCCATAGTACAACTACAATTGGGCAAAAAAGTATTTAGTCAGCCACCAATTGTGCAAGTTCTCCCACTTAAAAAGATGAGAGAGGCCTGTAATTGGCATCATAGGTAGACCTCAACTATGAGAGACAAAATGAGAAAACAAATCCAGACAAATGGACAGGTGTTTTTTATACTGATAACAAGTTCAAACAGGTGCCATTGATACAGGTTATGAGTGCAGGACAGAGGAGCCTCTTGAAGAAGGTACAGGTCTGTGAGAGCCAGAACTCTTGCTTGTTTGTAGGTGACCAAATACTTATTTTCCACCATAATTTGCAAATAAATTTGTTCCAAATCAGCCAATGTGATGTGTCTGGATTTGTTTTCTCATTTTGTCTCTCGTAGTTGAGGTCTACCTATGATGCCAATTACAGGCCTCTCATCTTTTTAAGTGGGAGAACTTGGTTGGCTGACTAAATACTTTTTTGCCCCACTGTACATGTTATGTACTATTATGTAATATGGATCACAGTTTAACCTATTCATGTTAGCAGGGCAGAATTGTAACTCAATTACTGCAGTGTACTGGAAGTGTGTACCAGGTTAAATGATCCACAGCACACACTTCAGTACACTGCAGCAATAGAGTTACACTTTTCCCCTGCTAATATGAATAGGTTAAATGATCCCAGAGGCAGATGCATGATCGGATTTGTAGTTTCACGACAGCTGTGTGAAAGCAAATACAAATGTGTTATTGTTCTAAAACAGTCTTAAAGTGACATTAAACCCTCAGATTTTTTAACATAAACCAATACTGTAATGTGTGCCTTACTGTAATCCATGGTAGTTTCCCTTCTCTTTGCTGCTCTTCCTTTTAAATCTATCTCTTCTCATGCTGTGGAGAACTTCCCTTTGCAGCTGAGTGCCTCTTCCTGTAGTGCTGGCTCAGGTTGTGAACCTGCACACAGACACCATGTATCCATTCCAGAGACAAGGCAGTCTGCTGCAAAACAGAAGTTCTGCCCAGCATGAGATGAGATACAGGTTTAAAAGGAAGAGCAGCAAAGAGAAGGGAAACAACCATGGATTACAGTAAGGCACACATTACAGTATTGTTTCATGTTAAAACATCTGAGGGTTTAATGTCACTTTAAATGAAAGTTCTTCATAATCATAAAGAAATTGGCCTAAAATCATTAGCCTGTATTGTTTTAAAAAAAAAAGTCACCTGTCCCTTTTAAGAAAAAGTATCGGTAATTGGTATCGGCAAGTACATGAGGGAAAGTACTTGCACTTGGTCTTGAAAAAGTGGTATGGAGACATCCCTAGTGTAAACATAAATCAAACAAATCCTTTTGTTATATCCATAATAACATTGATAACAGTCCAAATAAATCCATTGTGTGTTTCCACAGAGTGAAGACATTTCCCACACATGAGATTAGTGAACAGCAAAAGGGGTAGTCGATATTATCACAGCGATATTCAGTTTATACGGTACTCTTCTGATCTTTCTTGCACAACAATCCTAAATGTGCTCTATGTTGCACTCACCAGCAGGGGCGGACTGACAACAGGCAATACAAGATTATGGGGCTCCCTTGAGCTCTGCCCATATACAAGCCCCTCCCTCACACCCCATCTGCATAGACATTCTTGTGTCACAGAACTTTTTTCTCCACATTATTTTTCAAATAGTGGGCCAATTCACTAAGAGATGAATTGCAGGGGAACTGGTATGAGAATTTCAAAATCTAGACCAATATAGGCAATTTGGAAAGTGAGCTAAATGGCAGAATGCATGGCAGACTTCAGACCAGAAAAAATACACGGCACACTTCAGACCAGAACCGATACACTGCAGACCTCAAACCAGATCCAATGTATGGCAGACTGGGCAGTTAGAATGACACATACACAGTGACATCTCCGGGATCTGCCATCACACACAGTCTGAGCCCAGTGGGATGTCGTCCCCCCGCCCCCCGCGCGCGCGCGTTACTGGGCAGCTCCTTTCATACCAGCACACACGCTCACCTTTAGCAGGTCCAGCAGGTGGGAGCAGCAGGTGCGGAGGGTCTCAGCAGGGGCAGAGAAGGAGGGCCTCAGCAGGGGCAGAGAAGGAGGGTCTCAGCAGGGGCAGAGAAGGAGGGTCTCAGCAGGGGCAGAGAAGGAGGTCTCACCAGGGGCAGATTTTTTTATCTGTTGGTATTATATAATTATATGTTAGGTGATTATATGTGCTGGTAAACTATGTTTCCAAAAACATGTTAAAACTGAGCTATGGAGTTCAGCAGGGGTGAAATGATCAGCAAGTCTCTTTTCAGTCCTCAGAGCAATAGGCAGGAGTAGATAGAATGTTTGAGCTTCTGGCAGTCATAGAACAGGCAGTAATGCTGAAGTCTGCTCTCGATCTGTACACAACCACCACAGCGTGACAGACCCCTCCTCCTCCCGTGCTATCTCCGTGCTCTTTTCGGCTGTACCGCAGCCAAACCAGTAGATCGGTTGCGACATGTAGTCCAATGCCGCCCACAATACTGAATACCGCAACCGCCGGGCGATGATGCTGTCCGCAATTAAATCAGCTCTCGGCAGGGGCTGACTGGCAACTTTTAACCAAGGGGCAAGTGCAACTCAGAGGCCCATGGTGCAGCAACTTGGCTCCCCTCCAGCTCTTCCCCCGCCTGCCACTTTTGCCATCCATGTAACGCTAGTGTGAATGATTTTGGTGATGTGAGGACTCACTAGTAAGTCCATGAAAGGGACGACTGGCTGGGGGATGGTGCTCTCCTCCCAGTGGGCTCCCTACATAGTTCTGGGCTTACTCCTTGTCCAGTACTTAGGCACTCTCACCCATTGTAGATTGCTGCTGGCTGTCCATGCATCTGGGCTGTGAGCTGTGGGAGGCTAGTGGGAGGGGTCAGACAGTGTCAAAGTCAGTGTTCTATCATTTTCTCGACTGTCACTTACGGTGGGACCGAGTCATCCGAATCAGATGTTTTCATACCCCCCTTTCTTCATGACATGCGTACCTGGAAGAGACGTAGTAGAGATGTGGGTTGAGGAAAATTATAGCACACTGGTAGTGGAGGGATGCCTCGTCAGTGCTGTGCATGACTGCTGTGACCCTGGTAGTTCTGCCACTAACTCCAAACTGTAGAGGGACTACAAATCTCAGCAATACAGAATAATACCACCAGCTATGGAGGACTATAAATCTCAGGAATACATTGTACAGCAATGCAGAATGGCATTGGCTATAGAGACCTAAAATTCCAAGCAATACATTACACAACAGTGCAGAATACCATCAGCTATAGAGGACTATAAATCCCAGGAATACATTATACAGCAATGAAGAATAGACACAGCTATAGAGAACTATAATTCCCAGCAATACCATAATGGTATAATGCTGTATAATACAGCAATGCAGAATGGCATCAGCTATAGAGGACTACAAATCCCAGCAATACATATTACAGCAATGCAGAATAATATGAAGCTACATATTCTATGTTGCTTCGGGTTCGCCGCCTGATGTCTCCAGGGTTTCAAGAGGGTTTCAGTAGATGCAGCTGTGTTAAAGTGGCGGCAGTGTCTGTTGGACCCGGGAGGCAGGGGACAAATCCCAGCAATACATATTACAGCAATGCAGAATAATATGAAGCTACATATTCTATGTTGCTTCGGGTTCGCCGCCTGATGTCTCCAGGGTTTTAAGAGGGTTGTGTGGGCTCTCAGGTAGGCTGTGCGGGCTCTCACCAGGGGTCCAGAGACTTTCACGGGTGCGTGTGGATGCAGCACAGGTGGGTATTGGGGGCTCCACTGTGGCCAGGTGTGTAGGGTGGTGTAGGGTGACCATTCGTCCCCGATTTCCGGGGACCGTCCCTGGACAAATTATGTCCCCGGAAATATAAAATAAAACATATATTTTTTTTTAATACTCACCTGATCGCTGGATCCACCGACAAGTGCAGCTTCCCGTCTCCCACGCTTTCAGAAGCTGCATACAGAGCGTGCCCCTCTTTTTTGTTTCCTCTGAAATCCTGCAGGAGTATATCACTGAGTATAAAGAGGAGATTAACAACAAAAAATCGGTGGTAAGGAGATTGGACCCTGCAAGATGTGCCCATAGACTAACAGAGGAGAGAAGAGGAATCAGGTAGAGGAAGCTGCTCATTAGCTACATCTGACTATGAAAGCAAGATCTAGCAGATATCTGGTGAGTGCAACATAGAACACATTTAGGATCATTGTGCAAGAAAGATCAGAAGAGTACCGAATAAATTGAATATAGCAGTGTGATAAGCGACCACTGTCGCTGTTCACTAATCTCATGTGTGGGAAATTTGTTCACTCTGTGGAAACTCACAATTGAAATCAGATTTATTTGGACTATTATCAATGTTATGATGGATATAACAAAAGGATTGGTTTGATTTATGTTTACATGGTCTAAGTTTTTTGTTGAAGTATAAAATATTCAGTATTTATGTAAGAACATGCCACCTAGAAAAGTTGGATACATTTGTATATATTTTTTTCACGTAAGGATATTTGAAGCCTGGTGCAACACAGTAGCTATTTTATTTTTTAGGTGTTTTCACCAAGGTTTTGTTGCAGCTGGTAGCGTTCACTCATAAATCCTAGTGCAGCCTTCACTGATATCAGAAAATGATAACGTTCACAGTTAATAACAGGAAACGTAGACATGTTGGCACGACACAAACACGTAATTTTAGGAAGGCTAACTTTAATAAGCTAAGAATTCTACTAGGAGACATATATTGGGATACAATCTTCCAGAATACGAACACTGAAGAAAAATGGGATAGATTAAAAGATATCTCAAATAACAAAATTGCCCAGTGCATTCCATCTACCAAGAAATTCAAAAGAACAAAGGGCAAAGGTTAGACCTGGGCGGTTAACTAGCAAGGTAAAACAACACATAAGGGAAAAGCAAACAGCCATCAGAAAATATAAGTCAGAGGAGTCAGCATCCGCATTCAAAAACTACAAAGATGGGGTGTGACTTGGCGATGGCCGAGTGAACAGCGGGACTTCACAGCTCCTCTCCCGGCTTCACTTATTACCCCACCTCTTGCGGCCTGTGTCCCGCCGAACCTCTATGCTGAGCAATATGGCGTCCACACGTGGGCAGCCGCCCAGTCCTACCTCTCCTGTGGGAAACGGCACACTGCTGCTCCTATCCAGATCGATAGATCTCCGGGCCAGAGACCACCGGATTCCAACCGCCCTAGTGATATTATCTGCAGGGTGCATCATTACGCTAAAAAAAGAGATCATGAGCCAAGCCTGGAACAAAGGGCTCTAGCCGCACATTATTCCTGAGACCCCTACTGGACAGAATTTGAGAATGTGACGCCACCTATAAGTGGGGTTTCCCTTTCCATCTTGTTATCAGGAAGCTGGACGCTACTTTTGTTTTGCACTCACCTGATGACTTACCCGCGCTGTTCTCCATCTTGCAATCTGAACCAATGTCCGTTCCAAACTGGCTCATGGCCCTTCTGGATACCACCTCCCGTACTAATCGTACACGGGCTCCGAGGTTAGTGGAACATGTTACTCGGAACAATTGTTTCCATCCCTCTAGCAGGGCACCCCATCGAGATCGCCCACCCTTCATAGATCGTGGATCGCCTCCTCTTCATCCATCCCAAAACGAGCAATGATTAATTTACCTTTGGATCTTATAGGCCACTGCATATACAGGATCTTTGGTGCTAACAAACCTCACTGTGTGAGCTCGGCTCTTTCATCTGACTAGATCCCAAGAATTCTCCTGGCTCCTCAATGTGTCCTACAAGGCCCACTATACTTCCTGCATCAGCCTGTGGTTTGTGGAACACATAACGGGGCCTTATGGAAGGAGATCCCCTGGACGGTCTTCCACTTATATCTGCTCCGTCCTTGTTTTTTTATTATTATTACCCGTTATACAGTTGTGCTCATAAGTTTACATACCCTGGCAGAATTTATGATTTCCTGGCAATTTTTCAGTGAATATGAATGATAACACTAAAACCTTTCTGTCACTCATGGGTAGTGTTTGGCTGAAGCCATTTATTATCAATCAACTGTGTTTACTCTTTTCCAATCATAATGACAACAGAAACTACCCAAATTACCCTGATCAACAGTTTACATACCCTGGTGATTTTGGCCTGATAACATGCCCACAGGTTGACACAAAGGGGTGTGAATGGCTATTAAAGGGAACCATCCTCACCTGTGATCTGTTTGCATGTAATCAGTGTGTGTGTATAACAGGCAATTAGTTTCTGGCCACCTGACAGACCCTTGCATCCTTCATCCAGTGCTGCACGAATGTGTCTGGATTCTGAGCCATGGGGAAAGCAAAAGAATTGTCAAAGGACCTGTGGGAAAAGGTAGTTGAACTGTATAGAACAGGAAAGGGATATAAAAAGATATCCAAGGAATTGAGACTGCCAATCAGCAGTGTTCAAACTCTAATCAAGAAGTGGAACATGAGGAGTTCTGTTGAAACCAAACCACGGTCAGGTAGACCAACTAAACTGTCAGCCACAACTGCCAGGAAAATTGTTCAGGATGCAAAGAAAAACCCATAAATAACTTCAGGTAAAATACAGGACACTCAAGATTACTCAATCAAGATTACTTTTGCTGCAATCTATGCCGCAAATACCAACCAGGGGATCTTCTTCGAGAAAATCTTAGACACTCCCTCATCCTTTTCTGAGGGGTTCTTGATACTAGGGGGTGATTTTAATGTCTCCTTAAACCCTTCTATTGATTCTTTCTCAGGTTCCTCCCCAACCTCCCCGGTTGCGAATAAACTTGTGATGCGCTCGCTGTTTCGTTCCCATCTAGTGGACATTTGGCGCTTGCAACACCTGACAGTGCGGGATTACACATTTTATTCTGCCCCCCATGGTACCTACTCTCGCATTGATATGTTCTTCGATTTTATGAATCTAGTAACAAATGTGGGAGGCTCTTAGCTAGAGCCCTCCGGGACCAACACATGCTCTCCTATATCACTCAAATAGTTACCCATTCAGGTGCCTGAGCTACGCTACCAAAGGCCATAGCCAACGCTTTTGGAGATTATGACTCGCCACTGTATAACTTGCGACAACCCTCTGGGACCCCCGCCCGGGATTCTCTACGGCAGCAAGAACTGCAATCAAGAGTTTGCAATAACTTCCAATGAGTCTGTTACAGCGCTGTGCAGGAATTTTGGTCCACTCATCTTTGCAGAATTGCAATTCAGCCACATTGGAAGGTTTTCGAGCATGTACTGCCTTTTTAGGGTCATGCCACAGCATCTCAATAGGATTCAGGTCAGGACTTTGACTAGGCCACTCCAAAGTCTTCATTTTGTTTTTCTTCAGCCATTCAGAGGTGGACTTGCTGGTGTGTTTTGGATCATTGTCCTGCTGCAGAACCCAAGTTCGCTTCAGCTTGAGGTCACAAACAGATGGCCGCACATTATCCTTCAGAATTTTTTGGTAGACAGCAGAATTCATGGTTCCATTTATCACAGCAAGTCTTCCAGGTCCTGAAGCAGCAAAACAGCCCAGACCATCACACTACCACCAACAAATTTTGCTGTTGGTATGATGTTCTTTTTCTGAAATGCGGTGTTACTCTTACGCCAGATGTATTGGGGCACACACCTTCCAAAAAGTTCAACTTTTGTCTCCTCAGTCCGCAGAGTATGTTCCCAAAAGTCTTGGGGATCGTCAAGATGTTTTCTGGCATAACGGACACAAGCTTTTATGTTCTTTTTGCTTAGCAGCGGTTTTCGTAGTGGAACTCTGCCATGCAGGCCATTTTTGTCCAGTCTCTTTCTTATGGTGGAGTAATGAACACTGACCTGAACTGAGGAAAGTGAGGCCTGCAGTTCTTTGGATGTTGTTGTGGGGTCTTTTGTGACCTCTTGGATGAGTCGTCGCTGCGCTCTTGGGGTAATTTTGGTTGGCCGCCCACTCCTGGGAAGGTTCACCACTGTTCCATGTTTTTGCCATTTGTGGATAATGGCTCTCACTGTGGTTTGCTGGAGTTCCAAAGCTTTAAAAATGGCTTTATAACCTTTTCCAAACTATAAAAGCACTCACCTCATAGTTCTCCTTTTAAAGTGTGACAAACGTGCAAAACAATGAAAAATCAGGAAGGGGGGCCAACACTTTTTCACACAACTGTAAATCGCCAGGTCCAGATGGTTACACACTCACGTACTACAAGCTGTTTTACCCCAAACTGTCAACCTACTTCGTACAAGCTCTTAACGCTTTATCCTCTTCCTCTCAGTTCTCCAAAGACTCCGTATACGCCCAAATTACGGTTATTCCAAAGGAGGGTAAGGACCCTACCTCCTGCGCTAGCTATCGGCCCATATCCCTTCTAAACGTAGACCTCAAATTGTTCACAAAAATTGTGGCCACTAGACTGAGCCTCCATATGCCTTATTTGATACACTTGGACCAAGTAGGCTTCGTCCTGTCGAGAGAAGCACGAGACAACACCATAGAGGCACTACATCTGGTACATTCCGCAGCCACTACTAAGACACCATGCCTTTTCCTTTTGACGGATGCCGAAAAGGCATTTTCTGGGGTCTCTTGGATATTTATGTTCGCCACATTGCGACACATTGGCTTAGGGGACAACATGATAGCTTGGATAAGGTTGGTCTATTCAACCTCCTCTGCCTACACGAAAGTGAATGGGGTCCCCTCTGATCAGTTTTTGATCTCCAATGGTACTAGACAGGGCTGTCCCCTTTCCCTTCCCACCCCTATTATCCCAGGTACATACATTGCTCTCAAAGTGGCAGTCTGGCCTCTTTTCCTGGTTTGGACGCTGTAATATTATTAAGATGTCCATTCTGCCAAAATTCCTTTACCTTTTCCAGGCACTCCCGGTCCATATCCCCGACAAATTCCTTAGTCAGTCCACCTCCGCATTTTTGAAATTTTGTCTGGCATAATCGCCGCTTACGGCTACGAAGGTCGCTCTTATCACTGCCAAAGTCGTGTGACGGTATGGCTTTCCCTGATCTGACCAGATACTACACGGCTGGTCACCTAGTTAGACTAATTGACTGGTGTAGACATGCCGCTTTCAAACAGTGGGTACTTATGGAAGAATCACTATCATAGTTTCATTTCGCAAGAGCCCCGTGGTGCTATTCTTCCCTCCCTGCGTCGATCACACCCCTTGATCGGTACCACATTAGAAGTCTGTGTAGGGCTTTTACTCGATGGAATCTAGTAGGTAGCCCTTGCCCTCTTTTCCCAATTCTCGGAAATCCAGCCTTTGACCCGGGTTCCCAGAAAGAGCCTTCCGCTCTCTAATCACCAGAAGCATCTTTCAAGCATACCATTTCATTGGAACCGATTCATGGCCTTCCATTGAGAACCTAAACACATCCGGTTGGTGCTTTCGGTCTGGAATTCTACAGTTGAGACACTTCCTAATTACTCTACCGTCTGCAGGAGACTTTGCCAGCGGGCTAACAACTTTTGAACAGTTATGCGACTCACAGGTGACCTATCTGACACACCCTCTCTAACATTTATTCCTTACTTTCTAGTCCTCTCACCAACACTAGGGCCCCTTTCCTGACCCAATGGTAACATGACCTTCAACTCTCTTATACGGAGGAACAATGTCAAAAAATCATTCATTTTACCATGAAGTCCTCCATCTGTTCGAAGCATCAAGAGACTAACTATAAACGTCTTACTAGATGGTATCGTACGCCGGCACCATTACATAGGATCTATCCGGAGGTCTCTGAGGTTTGCGGGTGCTGCAATTCGGGAGTAGGTACTCTGCTCCACATTTTTTGGACGTGTCCGCTTCTCTCACATTTCTGGTCTTCGATCTGTGCCATAGTTCGCAAGTTCACAGATATAGATCTCCCAGATGATCCCTCCTTTTTCTTGTTACACAACATGTACATGTCTAGGACAGCCTATTTACGCTCTGTGGTCCGCCACCTTCTTGATTCAGCCAAATCTTGCATCCCAAGCCTTTTCGAGGAACGAGCCCCCCCCTCGGTGTCTATGTGGATCTGAATAGTGGAAGAGATCAGAGAGATGGAAGCCTTAATGTTGTCTTCGGACAATAGAAGTGAGAGATATTATAGGACATGGTATTATTGGAGGGAATTTGTGGAGTCCGTGGAGGACCAGGCACTGCTACACTAGCTTATACCTCCTGTGCTCCTGTTGGACCTCATTATAGCTCCTAATTCTGAAGAGGGGTTTCTCCCTACTTTCAGTGACCGCTCCCTGTCCCCTATGTGCAGGTTTTTTTTTCACTCTTTCCCAGCTAGCCTCTCCTTGCGGCTACTGGAGAAAGTCAAGCATATCCTAAGTTTTTCTTGGGACTCACTCCCACCTTTTATTATTCGTTTTCTAGATTATCCTAATCTCATGGTATCATTATATGCGTAATCTAACAGTGTACTGATATCTGAATTTTATTTGTTTCCCAAGCTATTGATGCGTCAAAGATAGAAAAGGGCAAACTTTGGTTGCCAACTCAGGTATTACATTTATACTTACTATGTTCATAGTATTTGTACTCCGTTTCTTGCTTTATAGGTTTACAGCTTATGTCTGTGTTGCCCTTGTTTTGACATGTAACCTGACTAAAAGTTAAATAAAGAATAATTTTAAAAAAAAACTACAAAGATTGCTACAAAAGATGTAAAAAAAAACAATCGGGGCTGCAAAAATAGAATACAAGGAACACAAGAAATTATTTCATTATATAACTAGCAAGAAGGTAAGGATGGACAATGTAGGCCCCATAAAGGATGACAGGGGGAGGTTAGCTACCAGTGACTGGGAGAAAGTGAATACATTAAATTCATTCTTACCTTGAGATGGACGTGGGTAACTATCAGGACATCAGCTGCAGAAATAGTAGTACCTGTTTTAACGTATCTCAGTGGTTGTCTCAGAGCAAAGTAAAGCAGAGACTAGAAAGATTTAATGTAAACAAATCCGCCGGACCGGATGGGTTACATCTGAGGGTACTGAAGGAACTTAGCCAGACCACTGTACAAAGTTTTCATTGACACCCTAATGACAGATATGGTACTGGCTGATTGGCGGAAAGCAAATGTGGTACCAATATACAAAAAGGGGAAAAGAAGTTCAAAGGGTAACTATAGGCCTGTAAAATATTCGAAGGCATGATAAGAGACTACATGCAGGAATTTGCAAATAAAACTGGTATCCTAAGTAGCAACCAACCGTTCTTGCCAGACCAACCTATTGACATTCTATGAGGAAGTCAGCATTAATCTAACATTTTACCACTAATTTGTCCTTTATTTGTTATCATCCTAGTTTGTCATAATTATTTACACATCTGTTATTTTTTGGATATTTGGTTTTTGACTCTCTCAAAGTTTCGTTTGGTTACAATTAACTTAAGACATTTATTGTTATTTATAACACCAACCTACGATTAATTTAACTCCTTTTTAGGCTGTGCTATACACGCAGCTTTCTTTCACTCATTTTTTCTTTAACACCTGACTTTATTTAAATACCCAATAGTAACTATCAAGAAAACAAACAATTTGGTCCCACTGGGGATCTCCCCAGAGGGGTGGCTTGGAGGCAGGTGGCATGAATAAGGCCCCATTCACACGTAGCGATTTATCGCGCATTTTTGCCGGCTAATGATATTCAATGGAGCGGTCTTAGCTCCATGTCGCACCTTCGCTCGTCGTGGTCGCAAGTCGCTTCTGCAGGACCTTTTTCGGCGGATTTTGCTTTTTTCTAATGGAGCCCGACGGAGAAGGTCGCGCTACCGTCGCTGAAACGTCGCCCCGAAAGTCGCGCTATCCTGGCCGCTGCAAAAGGTATGTCGCTACATGTGAATGGGGCCTAAAGCTGCATAATGCAACAGCCTATATCTCTAACGAGCTCCGCTGCCCTGTACCTAGATCTTTCCACTGCCCCCTGTTAAAGGAACTGAAAAAATAATGGATATACTGCCATAATTAACTGGTAATAAAACTATGGTTATGGAGGGACATACAAGAATATGGGTCACTTTAAGTATTATATGTAATTTATGTTTGGCGTTCACATGCTTCACAAGAGTTTGTGTTGGTATGGACCGTGTAGGGAGCATAATACAAACAGTGGTTGACACATGCATTATTAAATAATGGCAATTGTATTCACATGCTAAAGTAATACGAATAATATTGGCTGGGCATTTGGATGGATTGATCTGGACAAAAGTTATGCCTGCTTAAGTGAGGATTTTGCGGGGTTTTTTTTTAAAGAAAAGGACAGACTAATGTGGATGAAAGTCTTTTGGATGATCTGTTTGCACCAATGTTATTTTACTGTCAAAAACTAAATGAAAACTGAATAAAAACTAAGTTAATAGGACTAAAACTATGATGAAAATAGTTCTAATAAACCCCTGATGTCTCCAAAAAGAGGACCTATCACATCCTCTTTGCTATTACATAGGGGGCATGTTAAATTCTGGTTCTTGTAGTTTTTTTGCGATTTCACAGGCACTTGCAATTTTAAGGTTTGACATGTTTGGTATCTATTTACCTGATGTAACCCCACCCTTTATATTTTACCAAAAATGTGGATATTATATTCTGTTTCTGATTATGGCTCCGCCCCCAGCCCATTGTATGCTGCCATGTACGGTGTCAGGAAATATATATAGATATACACATATATACACACACATTGTTTGGTGTTTTAAGCTGGGTTTTTTTTAGCCAAGAATTCAGATTTTATCGTGTGTGCAAATATGAAGAAATTGCTCTGGACAGCATGTAGTTACATTTTAAAACCATTAAAACCAAAAACATACCATTCCTTTGTGCTGATTTGTGCCGAAAAAAATTAATGTTTGAGCTTGTTTGGTTTTTGAGATATTGGACATTCAATTTTAGAATATGTAACCTTAACCACTTGCTGCCCAGAGAAATTTCTTACATTTGCACACACATGATAAAATCTGTATTTTTGCTAGAAGCTTCATCCCCCAAACAATTATATATATTTTCTGAAAGCAGAGGCCCTGTAGAATAAAAAGATGCTAGTTGCAATTTTTTATGTTGCATGGTATTGGCGCACATTTATTAAACAAGTATTTTTAGGATAAAACACACTAAAATTAAATTTAGTGCACTCAAACAGAATATAATACCCAATTTTGTGATCAAATATAAAAGATGGTGAAACCGCAAAAAACTACAATAACCAAAATTTCACATAGGTGACGCTTTAAACACTTTTACCGCTCATCAGTTTAGTGTTAACAGTAATTGATGGGCCTAGAATCATTGCTCTCACTCCGACGCTTGTGACGACATGTAACATGTGTGGCGCAATTTTCCGTTTTGCACGTAGACGCATCCTACGCGTGTTTGCGTTGCATGTGGGGGGCGGGAGACTTTAAAAACATTTTTGGCATGTTTAATTTTTTTATCTCTAAATAAAATGTTTACATTTTTTTTTTACACTTCTAACAATCACCCTATGTAATAGCAAATATGTGACAGGTCCTCTTTATAGAGGCATCAGGGGTCTTTCCTATGGACCCCAAAGAAGCTGATGAAGCAGAGATCTCACACAGGGGACAGTGGAGCCCGGGAAGCCAACGACATGCAGCCATGTTCTTGGTATAACCACTTCCAGCAAAGGACGTACATTTACGTGAACCCGCTGGAAGTGGTTAAGCACCGCCCACTTTGCACTCCATGTTATTAAATTTTAAAAACTAAAATATCTTTTTTTTGTTCTGCGTCTGTGCTGATTTGTGCTGCAGAAATTAACATATTGATATAGTGTAAATCATGAGCCAGGGCATAGGCACCCAAATAAATGCCCTATGACATGCCAATAATTTTTACTTCAAGGCCATTCATCGCACACTTCCGTGCATTGCGGTGCCATTCATTTCAATGGCACCTCAGACGCGCCTCCTGCACACAGTGCGATTGCCTGCACCGGAACTTGCGGTACTGCAATGCTTTACATTCCAGTGCGGTGCAATTGCAGAAAATCATGAATGCGAGTGCCCTGCACTGTGATGCATGGCATTGCGGTACAAATGAATACAAAAGAAACAGCGGGGATTCCTCGATCAACATGCTTGTATCGTTGGAGGAAGCTGCTTTATTTTTAGCGTTCAGAGCAGTGTATGGCCAGCTTAAATGCAGGGAAAAAATCTCCGAGTTTCTCTTCAGCTAAAACCTCAAAGGGAAGCTGAGGTTTGCAGTTCTAAAAAAAAAAAAAAAAAAAAGATTAAAGAAGCCATACATCTTATAATGCACATTTTAGGCCTGAAGATTACTTAAAACTACCAAGAGTTACATATTTCATGAAAGCACAGACCCTGTAGAATTAACAGTATAAAATTAGCACAACTCTTTATCAAACTCAAAACTTCAGTAAAAATGACACTAATTTTAGTGCACAAAAACACACTATAATATCCATTTTTTGTCAACCCAGTCAGGCGTTCTGGGTTGACAACGCCAACCGCATGACGTCCAGATCTATTTACTGATGGCGTTTGGTGGTTCAAGAAGATTTGTTCGGCAAGTTTCCAAATGAAGTCTGAATGAATCACAGGCTTGTCACTCTGTTTTTTGAGCAGAACATAGGCATTCCACAAGCACTGCTCAAGAAGATGCCTGAAGATCTTCTTATAGTACTTATTTTGCTGTTTCCGCATTGCTGGGTAGAATGTCATTGCTTGGTCGGCTTTGTTGACACCTCCCACGGTGTTATTGTACTCTATTACTACTTGTGGCTTCATGACTTCTCTCCCACCTTTGGTGTGTACCATAGCAGTGCAGGCATTATGTACTGTACTCATTAGGCACGCATCTTTTTTGTCGCTCCATCGCAGTGCCATCATTTAGCCTCTCTGCCAGGCAACCATTTCTCCAGCTTCTTATTGCCAAACACTGGCGCCATGTCACGTCGGTTAGCCCTAACAGTTCCATAGGCATCTGTTTTGTGTTGCAAAATAAACTCAAAGTTCTAGAGATGTGTAAAAGTTGTCCGTTGTTACACAATAGCCCTGATTCAGCAACGGCTCAATGAGAGAAAGAACGGAAGATGTTGCCATTCCATACCTGCTGTATTTTGGATTTGTGAATTTGGTTCCTTTTCCAGTGTATATCACTGAATTCCAAATGCAGCCAGTTGATGATTCACATAGCATATAAGTTTTTATGCCAAATCGTGCTCTCTTTGATGCTATGTACTGAACCCAGCTGAGCCTTCCCTTGTAGGCTATTAGACTTTCATCTACGGTGATGTCTCTTTCTGGCACATAGCTTTGTTAGAAATTCCTTACAATCATTTGGGATACCTTCCAAATTTTCTTCAGTTTTGGTGCAGTGGTTTCATCGAATTTTTCATTGTCTGCACAGTGTAAAAACTTCATGCTGAGGGTAAACCTATACTCTGACATGACCGTGCCAAAGAATGGAGTGGCAAGTAATTTGTTTGTCCAATACCACTTTTGCAGGGGTTTCCCCACCACTCCCTGAAGTATTATCAGGCCCAGAAACTTCCAGAGGTCATCTTTCGTCACTGGTTCCCACTTTCTGTTTCTGGAAAACTTCCGCTGCAGAGTAGATGATTGTTGCTCATTGTACCGATTTGTCTCGGTAACTATTTATCAATAACCTCATTGGTCAGAAATAATTGTAGGTATGCCAAGGGGTTGTCACGTTCAACATCAACATTCATACCAGATGCTCCAGTAAATGGGAATCTTGGGGGCACTGCATGATCCGCACCACTGTCAATAGCGCACCAAGTTCGCACATCACTTAACTCGGTCGCAGAATCGTCACTTTCAGTGGCTGACAATGAATTTCCCCAAGAATCGCTGTCGCTTAATTCTGCAAGTGATTCCAAATCACTATCGCCATTTTTGGATGCCATGGACGCTCTCAAGTTTTCCAGGCAAAAAGAATCGTAAAAGCGCAGGCAGGGCACTGGAAAAAGCTTTAGGGACAAAGCTGAGGTTAAAAAAATTTGATACAGTAATGTAATAGCACAGTATACAATATAATACAATGTATTTTGTGTGTTTTAGGTGTTTTTACGTTTTAATTTCCAGCCTGATCCGCCCCCCTGCGACGCTTGCATACGCTGGAGACTGTTGCCGGCATCGGGTGAAGAAGAAGAGAGGACACCGCGGGGATCGAGGGACGAGGTAAGTGAGAATACAGTGTATTCTCGAGTGTGGCTCGGGGCTACCGCTCCTGGTAAGGAAATTCAACCCTGAGCTACACTCGGGAATACCGCCAGGGAGGTTAAACCCCCTTCATGTCCAGGCCATTTTTCTGTATTCAGCGCTGAGATACCTTGACTGACACTTCTTCAGTCATACAACGCTGTACTGAAATTAATTTTATATCATTTTCTGGGGACACATAAAGCTTTCTTTTGGTGGTATTTAATCACTACTGCGCTTTCTATTTTTTACTATATTAGGAAAAAATTACCAAAAATGTTGAAAAAAAATCACTACATTATGCTATGAAACATTTATTACTAACCATTTTTTTGGTAAAATATAAAAGATGGGGTCATGTTGGGTAAATGGACACCAAACATGTCAAGTGTTAAAATTGTGTGCGCCCGCGAAACTGCAAAAACTACAATACCCAAAATTGCCCATTGGCCACAATTTAAAAGCTTTTACGACTCATCAGTTTAGTGTTATCAGTGATTGATGGCCCTAGGATTATTGCTCGCACTCCAACGTTCGCGGTGACATGTGTGACGGACCGCCTGGTACCCCGACTGTGTACCTCAGTCAGAAAACAGCTTCCTCTCCGCTGGAACCCGAATGCCAGTGTCCTCAGCCCAAACCTGCCTAATTATTGGACAGAACCAATGTATTAGGACAGAACGCTAAACCACTCAATCATTAGACAACACCAATGTTGAGGTGGAAACCAAGATCTGCTTTATTGAAGACCAGTTCAGTATATATACAGCTCTGGGGGTCTAAACACATAACGCAATCAAACATGAACAACATGCAAACAGACATCCCCTCCCCGATGCCTTAACGAATAAATAGGGAGAGAGGAGACACATGTGATGGGATTATCTCCTGAGTGTATCATAGGGTGATCTACTCATCTACACCCGGAGTCAGCTACTCCTAGAATCAGCTATCCTAATCCCATCATCAACACAATACAACAAAGGGGCCAATAAACTGTAACAGTTCAATGTCCAGAATTAACCCCATTCAGTGCTCCTGGATTCACAGCCTGTACCTATAATAAACACAGGGTCATCCAAATGTAATGCCAGGGAAAATGTACAGTACATCCCTCCACACATAAACCTGGTAGAATGGTTAATTGTAACCCCCAAGAGGTCTGAGGGGGTCTCCATAGTTCTGGGTCCATAGGCAGTAGGAAGGAGGCTAGCCCCCAGGCTCCTCCAACAGCACCAGTGACGGTTCAGTCCGTCACATTATGTACGGCGCAATTTTTGATTTCGAGAGCACCTGAGGCGTATTAACGTTTGTACGTGGAGGCGGGGGACTTACATTTTTTTTTTTTTTTTACACTTAATGTTATTGCTATTACATATGCGGCTAACAACCCCCTATGTGAGATGCCTAATCTCACATAAGACCCCTAATGTCACCTGGGGACATTAGCTGGAAAAAAGCTGATGAAGCAGAGATCTGCTTCACCAGCTTCTTCTCTGGCTATAGCAGCCAGAGAAATGACAGCTGAATGCGGAAGTGACACACCACTTCCGCATTCATCAGATCGGAGAGGAGATCAGCAGGTGGGAGAGTGCTGCTCCCCCTCTGATCTTCATGCAGAGAGTGCCGAGTCCGTCCTGGGCCCGCAGAGGGGACAGCGGAGCCCATGACGGAGGTGTGTGGGGGGGCAGGGGTGGCAGTGCACACTTTTGGGCACCGTACAAGCAATTGGACGGCTATAGAGCTGCCCGACCACTTGTATGTAACAGCCGTTAATGGCTGTTTACAAGTAACAGTGTGTTCTGCTTATATTTATGGCACCCCGCTGGAGGGAGCATGCTGTTCATCCGTTTATTTACAACGGGTGGACGGCAAGTAGTTAAGTGCTGATTTCTTGGAGCATGGGTCTAAATTTGATGCTCATTTTGCTTACGGTTATGTGTGGAAACCCTGCACAACTGCTTTAACTAAAAAGTGGAGGTAAAACTATGGGAATGTGTACCTGTCCACCTGACTGCATATCTATATTTGTGACTTTAGTTAGGCTCTGAAATAAATTGTTAGCTACTCACACTGAAAATGTCACTTTTTAAAAACAGGTAATGATCTTACTTTCCATACTCTAACACTTTCCAAGACAGTTGAAACAATCTAACAGTGTATGCCACTAAGTTATATTTAAATCATTTTTATTAATGCTCTAAATCATTTTGGCACACAAATGTACACAGCAATTTCTATCAGTCTCCATTATTTGATAGTTATTGTAAGAGAGAAACTCAGAAAATGAGGGGGACAGCTATCTCACCTCCTTGGCAATAGCAGAGTATGCAGTGGGTCTTGTGACTCTCAGCTGCTCTACAGCAGTTTGTGGTGGATTAATCTTACAAAATGACGGCGTAAGCACATCCCTAACACGGCTTCTTGGAAAATTATTCATAACTGCAAATGTGCCGTAGACACTTCATGCTGGGCTCCCACTAAATGGCACCACTACTGCACATACATGGAAGGCACATCAGGCTTGGTTTTTCTAAAAATGGTGCAACTACTGTCCATGCATGGTAGGTGCTTCCAGCCTGCGTTCATCCTTCCACTGCTCTGATTCCAGCAGCCACTTTGAAAGTGGCAATCACTGACACTCTGTGGCCCGCAGACGATACAGGGAAGATGGAGCAAAAGTGCCAGCTGAGGAAGGTGTTGAGCTGGCTGGAGGTTCAGCAGTAGGGATGAGTGAATCTGTTCTTGTTCGGTTCACAAAACGTGCTGGAAGTTTGAAGCTTGCAAACTTTGCATCTACCTCTATTGCAATTTATGCACCTGCTACCACTGGACTGATACTTCTTCATTTGCTGGCACCCTTCTACACTCAAAACCAAAAAGCCCTTCTGCACTCACCACCATTGTGCCTTTGCACCCTTCTGCGCATACCACCATTGCACTAATGCGCACCACTTCATCTTGTTAGTGCGCCAACATGCACTTCTGCACCTGCCTCCACTGCACCGTCACCCATGCTGTATTCATTCAGTTCACTGAACAGGCACACCTTTGCTAGTACATATGTATGACAAAATCTTTACAGTTAGTTACTTCAAAAAAGTTTTGGATATCTGTCTATACCACTGTGACAACAGAAAATTTACAATGTGTAGCCAAGAACTTAAACCAACTTAAATGACCTAGCATGGTCTTAATATAAGTAAACAGTAAAAAAGGGGAAACAATACTTACATAACTGAAAACTCCATTTGTACACTTTAGGTAAATGATCACTGTATTCCTTTTGACATGTTTCTTTGTTTTCCACATAATTTCCTGGAGAAGACATTCCAGATGAAGTTTTCCCATGCTTCAAAGTTACTTCAGAAAATGTTTTTGAGGAGTGAATCTTTGCAAGGCTTTCACCACCAGAAAGATCTTCACTATCGCTGGTATTAGCTAAAGAATAAAAATGTTTTGATGTAATGTTCCTCAGTACTTTGCATAACATAGTAATGTTTGTACAGTAATGCTAGGCTGGACAAGTTTTCTTTTTAAAATAAGCAAAAATAATTAACAAATCTAACTGCTATATATCATTGCATTTTGTTGTATAAACCCCGGTGGTGGAATCTTATAACATTGTTCTGTCCTAGCCTAGGCACTAAATAACTTCTTCAAGTTTATAGGAGCATAAAAATGTTTTAGATTTTCCATTATTAAAGATGTTTAAGGTAAATTGGGATTGGGTAGTGGTGTGTATCCTCTGCAATGGCCTCCTTCTAAAAATCATGTTAAAAATGCTGCTAAGCTCTATTGACTAATGCTTTAAAGTGACACAAACTCAGGAGTTAAACCTTTAAAATGCATTGAGTACTTAACATTTTAATTGTGCATCATTCAAATCACCTCTGAATTCGTTCCGACACTGTCCTTCCTTCTGGAGGGTCGCTACTTTTGTTCCCCATGGTGTCTGTAAAGTAGCTACCGCTCCAAACTCACTAGCCTGATGGACTATAACTTCAATACAAATTAGTAAACTAAATAAGATATTGTAGTCCATTATGGGAGCAATCTTAGAGTGGTGGCTCCTTTAAAAAATCTTTAGAAGAGGCTTCCTTCTGGGACGACAGCCATGCAGACCTATTTGAGGCAGTGTGCGGCGTATGGTCTGACCCCTTCAACCTCTGCAGCAATGCTGGCAGCACTCCTCTGGATAAGACGCTGAGCACATGCACTCAACTTCTTTGGTCGACCATGGCGAGGCCTGTTCTGAGTGGAACCTGTCCTGTTAAACCGCTGTATGGTCTTGACCACTGTGCCTGCAGCTCAGTTTCAGGGTCTTGGCAATCCTCTTATAGCCTATGCCATCTTTATGTGGAGCAACAATTCTTTTTCAGATCCTCAAAGTTCTTTGCCATGCGGTGCCATTTTGAACTTACAGTGACCAGTATGAGAGTGAGAGCGATAACACCAAATTTAACACACCTGCTCCCAATTCACACCTGAGACCTTGTAACACGAGTCACATGACACTGGGGAGGGAAAATGGCCAATTGGGCCCAATTTGGACATTTTCACTTAGGGGTGTACTCACTTTTGTTGCCAGCGGTTTAGACATTAATGGCTGTGTGTTGAGTTATTTTGAGGGGACAGCAATTGTACACTGATATACAAGGTGTACACTCACTACTTTACATTGTAGCAAAATGTCATTTCTTCAATGTCGTCACATGAAATGATGAAATATAATATTTACAAAAATGTGAGGGGTGTACTCACTTCTGTGAGATACTGTACATGGACCATGGAAAACAAATGTAGCCACTAGGGATGGACTGGGACCAAAAAATAGGCCTGGGCATTTCAGACTAAGCAGCCCATCACATGACCCCCAACACGCCCCGCGACAATCCAGGGGCGGAACCAAACACGGAAGTGCAATCCCGGGGCGGGGCCAGCTGCTGGTAAGTACAGGAGGGCTACAGTTAACACACAAGCCTTGCTACAACCAGCATAGAAACCTTGCCACACTATGCAATCCTTGCAATAACCAATATGCAAACTTTGCAACAATATAGGAAGCTTGGAAGCTCTTCAGCCAGCCTCCACACTCTGAGCACTTTAGTATTATATATATCTATAGATATCAATATCGATAGATATAGATATCGATATCTATATAACAGAAAATGTCATACTCGCCTATCGACAATTTTCAGTTTTCCTGACACCAACATGGCAGCATACGAATGGGACATAGCAAGCAAAAAAAACAAAGGGAGTGCAAAGTTGAGATATCTATTTACACCATTGTTAAACACATACAGAACCAAACTTCACCATGGGCAAGACTCCTGGATCGACCCTGTAATAGGACAGGAACATATACCAGGTTACTGCCTTGCAGTATAACGCTGGAGGTACACCACTAAATCTGTTCATAAGGATGAAATCCTGCAGTAGAGAGAACCCAGAGATTGATCTGTGGCTCCATCTGCTTGACCAGCCACAATGCATGTCACCTAGTGGATGCAGAGAGCCCCTTTCTGATTCCGCCAGAAAGATAAACAGATGGACCTGAAAGAAGGTGACCTCAATGTACTTTCTCAGCATAGCAGCCACATTTAAGGCATTAGCTGAAACAAAACTTTTTTCTTGAATATTGCCAACATTGATGTCCTATTTAGATAGAAGGATCTTCCATCCTTTGGATGATGCTGGGAGAGAGATGGTGCATTATCCTGTCTGGGAAATGGTAGCAATAAGATAGTCAAGCATAGGCTGCAAACCATCCAAGACCCTCCTCCCTGAGGGGATTGCTGTAAGAAAAACTATGTTAAATTTTACTGTCCACCTGGGTATGTGTGATCTAGACGAAGTCGAGAAGGAAGAACATATCCAGCACTATTTGAAAATCTTGAGGGAAAATTAAGCGACTTTCCTAAAGAGTAAACTCTTGCGCAAGCCTTTAAGAGCTGACTTCTCAATAAATGAGCTTTGTCTCAGAGGATGTGGATAGAGGGTACTGACACCCAAGTACATATTGCTTGCCTGAAGAAAGTCCAATATATCTGTCATGGCAAGGTGAAGAGAGTCAAAACCCTTTGAGCTTGCAAAGTCAATTCATTTATTATTCCACACTGTAGAATATGTGACATTTAGTAGGTGCTCTAGCATACAAACAAACACTCTATGACTAAAGATGAGTAATCCAGGTAAGCCAGTTTTGACTGCAAGCCGCTTAGGGTAATTTTGAATGTGTTTGGATATAGCATCTACTGTAGAAGGTCTGGATTTTTAGGATGAGTAGAATATATATATATATATATATACACACACAAAAAAAATCGGCAGGGGATCAAATAATAATTTCCCTCAGTGTATGTAAGTTTGCCCACTTACCAAGAAATAAAAGGTCTATCATTTTTATCATGGGTGTATTTTAAATGATTCAGAAAAGGACACGATACAAATGTTATAAATTGAGTTGCAGTTCAGTGAGTAAAATAAGTATTTGACCCCCTACCTACCAACAATAATTCTGGCTCCCACAGACTGGCTATGTGGTACACAGATTAGTCCAGTCAATTTAAGAAGGTGCTTCTAACGACAACTCGTTATCTATAAAAAAGACACCTGTCCACAGAATCTTTCTTCCATTCAAACCTCACCGCCATGGGCAAGACCAAAGAACTGTCAAAGGATGTGTCACACTTCCCTGTGCCATGATCCGGCACCAGGTTTTGCCTCCTGTCCCAGATGCTCGGCTCCCTGCCAATCCACACTGAACCTCAGTCTTAAATGTTCAGCTCACTTGTTGCCTGATGTAAGTCATTACTGGACCCCCTATGTGCTATTTGCCTTGAATCCCTGCAAATTGACATTTACCTGCTTTGTTCCTTCTTGTGTCTCCTGTGTTTCCCTCGTGCACCCTGTGAGTTCGTGCTTCTTATGAGTTTGTCTTCCTCCTGTGTGGCTGTTTGTCCTTGCAGCCTCGCTCCTCTGTTAACTCCAGATAGCCGTGTTGTGCTGTCTCTCTGCTGTCGTCTTGTGTTCCCTTCACACTGTTGTTTGGACTCCTGCGTCCCTCTGTATCCTGTACTGCTGTGTGTGTACAGGCCTTGCCCCTGTCTGCCTTGCATCCAGAGCCCCGGTGCTGCATCCGTTCGTGAGTCTGTGCAGGTGCGCTAGAGGACCGCAACCTTGAAGGTGTCCAGCGGCCAATCATCACCATTGGAGGCGCTGTGGAAGACCTGGCCCTTCTTAGATCCTGCACCTCTAGTGCGTCCCAGGTAACGCACAGGATAACAGACACCGGCACTCTAAGTAATGAATCAATGGCATCTGTTTATTGATGGATGAAACATAGCACAATGCATCAAAAAGCTTTTTGATGCATTGTGCTATGTTTCATCCGTCAATAAACAGACGCCATTGATTCATTACTTGGAGTGCCGGTGTCTATGTTATCCTGTGATTATAGACGGTTGCCATCCGTCGACTGACGCAGCACCTATCTTTTATAAGGAACAGGGGTTTTGAGTGCGATGGGTTCATGGACTGTATCCAGATAACGCACAGACCCTTAGTTTCCGAGTCCTCTGCCTTGTACCCCAGGCTTCACTCCAGCTTGCTACTCTAAACCTGCTACACAAAACCCGGAGCTCTCGGGCACCAGTACCCCGGTTCCCAGACCGTGACAGTTTGCTCGAACCATGACCGAAGAATCCCCATCACCTGTGAACTTCAGTGAACAACTTCTCCAGAGGCTCTATGCCCAGAAGACCTGCCAGGGTCAGGTCATTTATCACCTACAGACACTTTCTGCTCGGCTGGGTCAACTTCTGACAGTACTACCTGCATCACATGCGTCTGCAGAGTCACCACAGCCGACCGCTGTGCAACCACTGGCCTCTGAAGTAGTATCATCTCTTCATCTTCCAGCTCCGTCATGTTTCTCTGGAGATCCTAAAGCTTGCCATGGATTTGTGAATCAGTGCAACATTCACTTTGGCTTGATCAGTGGGAAAATTATGCAGCTTAAAGTTGGATACATAATTTCCCTCCTTTCTGGTGAAGCTATGGCCTGGGCCTCTCCACTGTGGGAGAAGGCTGATACGGTTACCAGTGACATAGTTGCATTCCTTGCCCTTTTCAAAAAGATTTTCAATGAAACTGCTCGTGCGTTCTCTGCTGCAGTTGCACTCCTGCGTCTCTGCCAAGACAGCCTCAAGGTTGGGTAGTATTCTATTCAGTTCTGTACTCTTGCAGCTAAGCTGTCTTGGAATAATTAAGCTCTTACAGCAGTCTTCTGGCAAGGTCTTGCTGAACGCATTAAAGACGAATTGGCTGGACGAGAGATTCCTACCAACTTGGATGATCTCATCTCTCTGGCCATTCAAATTTATACTCGCTATTAGGAACGTGCCCAAGAGAGGTCCCACCAGCGCATTACTTTTTCTCCTTGTTTGATGCCTACTTTTCCTAAGGTCCCTGCTATTTCACCTCAAGAAGAGCCTATGAAATTTGTCTGTTTCCGTTTATCCAATGAGGATAGACACCAACATTTGTCTCAAGGCCTCTGTATTTATTGTGGTCAGAGAGGACATTTCTTGAAATACTGCCACAGCAGCCGGGAAACTTCCATGTCTCGTATGCCTTGAGGGGGGCATACTAGGCCGTCATTCTCAACCCTCTTCTCATAGCCCTTCTATTCGGTTGCATCTGCACTTCGCGACCTCCACAGTTACTGTTGAAGCGTTTATTGACTCCGGTGTAGCCGATAACTTTGTATCTGCCTCCCTAGTGGAGAAATTTGGTTGGATTACAGAACCCCTTCCTCAGGTACTGCGCGTGTCAGCTATTGATGGTACTATTCTGGCTTGTGGTCCTATCTGTTCTTGGACCTCTATCATCAAGATGTCCGTGGGAGTGCTTCACTATGAAAACATCTCCTTTTTAGTATTACCCTAGGCCTCTTCCAAGCTTGTTCTTGGCCTTCCGTGGCTACAACGGCATTCCCCAGTGATCAACTGGTCAAGTTCCCAATTGGTATCCTGGGGTCCATCCTGTCATACCAGATGCCTTTCCAAGGTGCTTCCCGTTAAACTTCCTCCTCACAGACCGTATGATTCTTCAAAAAGGGTTTTATCTGCAAGTCTACTTCTGCTGGAGCAGGATTTTTCTTTGTTGAGAAGAAAGTTGACTCATTTCGCCCCTGTATTGACTATCACGGTCTAAATACCATTACAGATAAAAACAGATATTTGTTGACCCGCATTTCGGAGTTATTTGATCGTTTTCAAGGGGCTCAGGTCTTTACTAAGCTTGACCTGCGTAGGGCATACAACCTGATACGCATAAAGGAGGGAGACAAATGGAAGACTGCTTTCAACACCAGGGATGGCCACTACAAATATCTTGTTATGCCTTTTGGCCTATGCAATGCCCCAACAGTCTTCCAGTACTTTGTCAATGAAATATTCGAGGACCTCCTCTGTGTGTGCGTAGTGGTCTATTTGGATTACATCTTTTCTCCTAATAGTACCACCCATAGACAACATGTCAGACTTGTTCTTTAGCGTCTCTGTGACAATGGTCTTTACGCTAAAGCTGAAAATGCCTGTTCGAGCTACCACAAGTGCCTTTCCTTGGATACATTGTCTCCAAAGATGGTCTCGCTACGGATCCAGAAAAAGTGGCTGCAATAACTAAATGACCTCAACCCTGTGGCCTTAAGGTTACCCAGCAGTACCTGGGATTTGCCAATTATTATCGTCAACTAAAAATTACTCTGTGCTAGTGGCTCCTATTACTGCACTTAGCCGGAAAGATGCTGATCCCAAGAACTGGCTGTCTGATGCTGTATATCCACCTAAAAGTTCCTTCGATTAAGTTTGCCCCATGTTACATTGGCCCTTATATTATCTATGTGAGAATTAATCTGGTTTGTTACAGACTCTCTTGCCTCCACACCTTAAAATTCCTAATTGCTTTCATGTATCTCTGCTCAAGCCTTTGGTCCTGAATAAATGTTCCCATTCTTCATCTTTGGCTACTCTTCCTTATATGAATATGAAGTTCATCACATTTTGGACTAACAAATCTCACATGGGAAGCTCTACTATCTAATTGATTGTTAGGGCTTCGGCCCAGAAGAAAGATCCTGGTTCGCCGGTTCTGATGTTTCTGCTCCTCTTCTGGTAAAGAGATTTCACATTTGTTTTCCCTTGAAGCCCGGGCCCTGGTGGCTGGGGAGGCCCCGTAAAAGGGGGGGTAATGTCACACTTCCCTGTGCCATGATCCGGCGCCGGGTTTTGCCTCCTGCCCCAGGTGCTCTGCTCCCTGCCAATCCACGCTGAACCTCATTTTAATATGTTCAGCTCACTTGTTGCCTAATGTTCGAGCAACAAGTCGTTACTGGACTCCCTGTATGCTAATTGACTTGGATCCCTGCGAATTGACATTTACTTGTTTTGTTTCTTGTGTTTCCTGTGATTCCCTTGTACACCCTGTGAGTTCCTGCTTCATGTGAGTTTGTCTTCCTCCTGTGTGGCGGTTTGTCCTTGCAACCTCGCTCCTGTTATCTCCAGATAGCCGTGTTGTGCTTGTGTCTTCTTGTGTTCCCTTCCCACTGTTGTTTGGACTCCTGCTCCTGTGTCCCACTGTATCCTGTACTGCTGTGTGTATGTGTACAAGCCTTGACCAAAGCCCTGGTGCTGCATCACTTTCTGAGTCTGTGCGGGTGCACTAGATTAGCAACCTGGAAGGTGTCCAGTGGCTAATCTTCCTCCCTATTAGAGGCGCTGTGGAAGACCTGGCCCTTCTTAGATCCCTAGTTTCCGAGTAATCTGCCCTGTACCCCAGGCTTCACTCCAGCTTGCTACTCTAAACCTGCTCCACAAAACCAGGAGCTCTTGTGCACCAGTGCCCTGGTTCCTAGACCGTGACAGGACTTTAGGGACAAGATTGTAGACCTGCACAAGGCTGGAATGGGCTACAAGACTATCAGCAAGAAGCTTGTTGAGAAGGAAACAATTGTTAGAGCAATTATTCACAAATGGAAGAAATACAAAATAATCATCAATCGCCCCCGTTCTGGAGCTCCATGCATGATTTTGCCTCACGGGGTAAGGATGATCATGAGAGATCAGCCCAGAACTACACGGGAGGAGCTTGTGAATGATCTCAAGGCAGTTGGGGCCACAGTCACCGAACAAACCATTGGTAACACAATACATCACCATGGATTGAGATCTTGCAGCACCCACAAGGTCCCCCTCCTCAGGAAGTCACATGTACAGGCCCGTCTGAAATTTTCCAATGAACATCTAAATGATTCAGAGAAGGATAGGGAGAAAGTGCTGTGCTCAGATGAGACCAACATTGAGCTCTTCGGCAATAACTCAACTCGTCGTGTTTGGAGGAAGAAAAATGCTGACTATGACACTAAGAACACCATCCCTAAAGTCAAGCACGGAGGTGGAAACATTATGCTTTGGGGCTGTTTCTCTGCTAAATGTACAGGCCGACTTTGCCTCATTGAGGGGCCAATGAACGGGGCCATGTATTGTAAAATCTTGGATGAGAACCTCCGTCCCTCAGCCAGAACTCACTGAAGATGGGTCGTGGATGGGTCTTTCAGCATGACAATGACCCAAACCATAAGGCAGAGGCAACAAAGCAGTGGCTCAAGAAGAAGCACATTAAGGTCATGGAGTGGCCTAGCCAGTCTCCAGACCTTAATCCTATAGAACATTTATGGAGGGAGCTGAAACTTTGAGTTGCCAAGTGACAGCCAAGAAACCTTAAGGATTTAGAGAAGATATGTACAGAAGAGTGGACCAAAATCCCTCCTGAGATGTATGCAAACCTGGTAACCAACTACAAGAAACATCTTACCTCTGTGCTTGCCAACAAGGGTTTCTCCACCAAGTACTAAGTCATGTTTTGCTTGGGGATCAAATACTTATTTTGCTCACTGACCTGCAACTCAATTTATAACATTTGTATTATGTGTTTTTTCTGGATTTTTGTTGATATTCTGTCTCTATCATTTAAAATACACCTATGATTTAAAGGTCTCATTTCTCTCATTTCTTTGTAAGTGAGAAAACTCACAAAATCTGCAGGGGATCAAATAATTATTTTCCACACTGCAATATATAAATATATATACACACACACATACATTGTGCCAAGCTGGACTAATGTAAGTATATATACTGTAAATTATTAAAGCTAAAGTTCAGCTTTAAGTATGCTGGCATGCCCACTCTGACTTATTCAAAGACATATGTATATTATATTATTCCATAAGATGAGATTTTACTATTTAAACATACCCATTTTCCTCTTATGGTTCACAGCAGATTTATGATTTCGCTTTAATCTCTTTACTGTACAATTTTCCACATGGCTGCTATTACCTATTTATAACAGAAAGTAAGTATTAATAAAAGCTGTTAAAATGTTCATAAAGGTTTTGGAGATTCATTAAAGGAGTTCTAAAGTCACAGCATATGCTATCCTGTTATAACATCAGCATTGTAATAGAAATACATACCATATTTGCCGGCGTATAAAACGACCCCCCACTTTGTGTTAAAATATAGGTTTTGGGCTATACTCGTCGTATAAGACGAGTATAGCCCAAAATAATGTTTAAATGCACCCACTAACCTCCATGGCGGTATTCCCGAGTGTGGCTCGCGGTTAATTTTCAGTACCATAAGCGGTAACCCCAAGCCACACTCGGGATTACAGTCTCTTACCTTGTCCACGATCCACGCAGTGTCCTCCATCTTCTGGGTTTCCGTCCTTCAGCTACATACAGTATACCACGCTGAGCCTATCACGGCAGGCTTTGTATTCTTTAATACAGGCTTTGTATTAATGAATACAAAGCCTGCCGTGATTGGCTCAGTGCTGTATATGTAGCCTAAGCCAGTTTACTTAACTGTCCTTAGACGATGGAATGCCTCATTCAGCGCTAGCGGATTTAAGTATAGCTTTTGGATGCATGTGGATTTAGGTCTAGCTTTGTCTTCAGTCAAGCAGCTCTTGGTAATTTCATGCCAGATTACCAGGTCCTGAATTGTCTCTCCACCACACGACGAGAACAGATTCTTCCTGAATCAGTCAAATCTGATACTTTACTGCAATGGCCCTGAACCTTGCTTGTCACTACAGTGGTTTGTCCTGGGGTCAGTGTTTCATCCCTGGCTAAATGTCTCCCTGTATGACGGCATGTGTATTGACTGCATCGGTCCTTTTACTGGTTTCAGAGTCAGACCAGACTACACATCACATGCAAACTCAAAATACTCGTCTGCAGTAAGGCTGTTCACTGACCCCATCCATGTCCATGGAGGGCACTTTTAAAGGGAATACATAACTTATTTCTGCAATGGCCCCTTTACTGCAGCTCTTTTATTCTGCTGTTTTCAGGCTCCTGGCTGCTCTCTACTGTGTGTTTGGCCATCATCTTGATAAGGGACATTGCCCTAACTTTAGGACCTCTGGCATGTCTCTTCCTTCTGGCTTTTAGGACCCTCACAAGAAGTGGATGGGCTCTCTTCGGGCACACTGCAGGGGTACTGGGTGCGTACATGTGCTTCCCTCTTACACCTGATGCTCTCTGCATGCTGCGGTAAAACCAGTCCTGCAAGGGACACAGTGCAGTTTTCCTTTCCTGTACAGCAGTAACTGCCTGAACCCTGAAAGCCTTGTACCCTCTTCTCTGGTCAGAGGCTTGTCATTATTCTACTTTGTGCTGGGCTTTTGTGTAGTGTTTGAGGCACTAGGTGGTAGTATTTTACTAATTGAGTATCCATAACTGCCATATGTGTCTGTCTGAAACTAAAAAGAGGATAAGTCACCATGCTACCTTTGACAATTTACCCATGCAAATGTTTTTTTTCTGCATGGGCTGGTGCACTTTGTGATGCCTACAAGTCCTTCTCTGACCTGCCCATTTCTACTTTTACCTCAGAGCTTCCCTTGGAGCTCTTAGGCATACTTGTGGCTGGCCTGTTTTTTTTTTTTGTTTTTTGTTTTTTTTTAGCAAATAGTCTTTATTTGAAGTAGGTCGTGTAGTCCTGTGGTTTCCATCCAGGTGGACAAGTGGCTATCTTGGGGATTGATGGGTACTGAAGAAGGGGACACCTCCCGGGAGCGATCCTCTTGAGGAGCAGGTACTGCGTTAAAATCACCGCCGATCAGGAGAGGATTGCTAGAATCTGGCTGTCGGTTGTGGTCGGGTGGTGCCCCGGGATGTAATTAGATCGTGTAACGGGACGGAGCTCGGGGCCGCTCGACTACTGCATTAGGCGCCGGAACCGGAAGTGGCCTATCTGTTTAATGATGGCTGGATCATGGAGAGATCTGTGAGCTCAATCTTAGACCAGATGGGAAATTTTTCCAATTTCTGTTTCGATTCTAACTCTTCGAGTCCTTACTCAGGGCTTACTTTAGAAAAAAATATATATAGTCTATTTATAGAATGACAGGCAAGACAAGCAATGCATACTTCTTAACAACATGTGGTTTGGTACATACATGTTATAGTTCATGTCCCTGATGTAGCTCTTGATAACTTAATGGTATCTATTTATATCACAACATCACAGGTTAAAAAAATGGCATACAGTGCTTAAGGTTCCAAGCTTTAAATCTAGCTATTGTGGGAATTTAGCTTCTAATGTAGCACTTTTAAGGCCTCCTGCCCACCTTTTATTTGATGACAAATGTTCCTTTACATGAAGATTTCTCTTGCAGGGATTCATCAATATGACACTGACATAGAACAACAAAACAAGTCAGCCTCCTAGCTATTGCGTTTCTCATCTTGTGCTGTGCAGGTTGTCTATTGGAGCACTGTCTCTCTCTGTTTAAGACAGTGTCCCACTCATTTTTATTAATTAGACCATGGTCTGGCCAAAACCTCTGTCTGTACGGCCAGAAAGACTAGAGCACACACTCTCTAATTAGTGTCTCTGCACACGCACACTGCTCCCTTTGTAGCATGCCTTTCTTCTGGGGAGCAAGGACCACTGACTGGCTAGAATGACTACCTTTTGTGGGGCAACACCCACCTAACAATCAGTCTCACACCTGGTCAGGGACTCCTTCAATGCTAAACTATTTTTAGTCGTCACCTTTATACAGTGACAGAGCATTAGTCAGTCACAGTATTCAAGCCAACCGATTAGACTCCATTCACACATCGGTAGCATTTTTTGTTGCACGAAAACTGCACGGGACAAAAACATGCAAATGTTAACATACGTGCGGAATCCGCACCTTTGCGGTTATTTCTATAGCCGCAATCGCGTGGATTCTGCCCAGAAAATCATGTTTGGACTTTTTTGCGGCACGTGTGTTTTCGTACCGCACGGACGCCCACCAAAGTGTGAACAATGCACATTGGAATGCATTGTTTTTTTATTTAGCGCGTTTCCGCACGAAAAAACACTCGTGTAAATGAAGTCGAAAGTAAATTTCTTTATGGAGATTGCATCTTCCTGTTTTTATACAGCAAACAATAAACAAAGTAACAAATATATTATAGTCCAAATTTTGTCAGCCTCTCATTTGCCATAGCTGAGATGAGAATGTATCTTATTGATCCCTCAGTCTGTAATTCCACTGCTCATTCTCCATGATCTCTTTTACTTTAGAAAATCAACCTTTCAGTGAAGACGCCCTGGCAGTCTTCCATATAATAAGTATGAAACTCTTCCCTGAATTTAAGAGATGGGGTACTAAGGACTTTTTATACAGTTTAATGGTGGTAGGAGTCCCAGGAAAAAGAAGCGCCATGGGTCATTTGGGACATGGCGTTACAGATATTGACTTTCATACTGCTGACCAGAAAGGCTCAATTATGGGAGATTCCCACCATAAGTGGGGGAAGCTACCTTTGCAATCCACAGTTACTCCAGAAATCTACAAAGTTGTTAAGATACATTTAGTGCCAGTCAATGGTGGTATCGTATACCTAGAATACAGATGTTCCTCACTTACCGACTTACCTGTTTTGCGACCACTCGCACTTACGACGGACCGCCGATCGACCTCCGACCTTCCGCGTCAGCGTCAGTGCGACGGGTCGCCGGCGGAAGTGACATCCCCCGATCTTCACTGCAGGTCTCGGTAAGTATTTCCATTGCCGGATGTACAGTACACTGTTCGGTACTGTACATCGGCAACGCTATACAGTACTGTACTAATGCAGTATAGTACTGTATAGAGTTCCTCACTTAACGACCAATCCGTTTAACGACCTGGTCGTAGGAACGGAACTCGGTCGTTAAGTGAGGAATACCTGTATTGTTTATAGCAGGTCTGCATTTTGGAGATTATGGAGGATACATCTACCAGTTTGGGTTTATTGGTTTTCTAGCTTTTTGGGACAGGCTCAGAAGCGGGATCTCCCTCAATGGCTCAAAGGGAGACTCCTGCAACACTGAAAGCACCAGATTCAGATCCCAAGGCGGCAAGGGAAACCGAACAGGAGGAACAATACGTATAACACCAAGGCATTTGATGCCAAAGGTCGCTGAAAAAGAACAGTCATGGCAGAAACTTGGCATTTCACTGTGCTTAAGGCCACACCGTGATCAACCCCACGTTGCAGAAATGCAAGAATTCTGCTCACAGAGAAAAAATGTGGACACAGACCCCCCATACTAGGCAAAGTAGGCCTTCCACATGCGATGGTATATCTTACGGCTATCTGTTATACTGCACGTCAATAAATAGACGTGTGCTTATAATTTTGGAGTGCCGGTGTCTCTATTTCTGCTATCTGTCATACTGCACATCAATAAAGAGATAACTGCATCTGACAAACCAGGATCCCTCAACACCTGGCTCTCTACAGCCACGCCGTTAAAGCCAGCAACTGTAAAGAAGGGTGGAACACGGGGCCCTGGGAAAGAAGGTCTGGATGAAGCGGTAGCCGCCACGGAACGTCCATAACCAACCGAACCACGTCCGCGTATAATGCTCTCCTCAGCCAATCTGGGCTCACGAGGCTGATTGGGATGCCCTTGGCTATCCTGCAGAGAAGATGCGGCAAAAGATACAGCTGAGGGAAGGCAGAAATCAGACCGTAACGGTCCCGCAAGGCCACCAGGGCATCCACCGCAGGGATCCTGGGTTCGTGCTTTGAGCCGATTGACCTGAGACGCCAGGAGATCCACATCCGGCGTCCCCCAGAGAAGGCAGATCTGATGAAAGATCTCTGGGTGCAATGACCACTCCCCTGGGTCTCCCCAGGAGAGATTCCCAGCCACCTCTCTCGCCGCGGCCACCCTTCTTGTGCTGCCTTGGTGGTTGATGTAAGCCAGGGCCGTGGCATTGTCCGACTGAACGTGAACCGACAGTCCCCGAACACGGCCCGGCCAATGACAGTAAGACAGTCAAATTGCCCAAAGCTCCAGCATGTTGATCGACAGACACCACTCCTCCAACGACCAACGACTCTGGGCTGTCCAGGAGCCCAGGACCCCTCCCCAGCTCCGAAGGCTCGCGTCCGTGGTGACCACCGTCCAGCATAGGGGCAAGAAGGACTTACCCGACATCAGAGCCGGAGACCGGAACCACCAAATGAGGGAAACTCTTGTAGCCCGGAGAAACCCAAACCTCCCTGTCCAGCGACAAAGGAGACTTGTCCCGCTGCGACAATATGTCCCTCTGTAGGATCCTGGTGTGGTGCTGCTCGTAAGGCACACAGCCCTCACAACGCACCACAGATGGCTTGTCCCTGCGGTCAATGGTCACTGGCCACAGACTCCAACCGCCCCAACACGCAGACCGCAGCAGGTAGAAGGGGACCCCAGCAACGCACAGCCCCTGGAACTACTGTCTTGATGTCCCTGCAAAGTGTCCTCCAGCACGTGAAACCCAGCAGCCAGATCTGTGTCCAGCCTAAGGACAAGTCTGCCTCCACGGAAAGACCGCCCCATCCGCCCGCAGATCAGAAGTGACGTCACATGGGAAGGGCGAGCTGCCCTCAATCAAGATGGTGGCCGCGTCATCAGGACTTTGGCCACAATAGAAGCTGGGGCCTCCATTAGCACAGGCGGCCGAACTGAAAAAGAACATGTGGCCACGGTGCCACTACCTCCCGTGCCGTGGCCACATGTTCTTTTGTGCTTTAATCAGTATTCAATCAGTATCAATGAAAAATAGAATGCAGCCCCTAAGAATTATCTCTTGCTTCCCTTTGCAGTACAAAACAAACTTTGATCCCAATGTATTACCTCCGTCACGTATGGTTTATTCCTGTCAACAAGGATTTTAGCCAAAACGTTTGTGTCAAATTTCAGAAGGGATATTGGTCTACATTATGGCTATTGGTGGTATCCTTGCCTTTTTTTGGGATAGCATTATATGAGCTACTAAGCTACTACTACTAAGTAGGGGAATCCCTCCCACCCTAATTGACAGAGTTAAAGTAAACTCATAGGGGGTCTAAGAGAGACTGTGGGAATTTAGGTAATATTCTCTAGTGAGGGCAACAGAGCCCGGGCTCTTCCCGGCAGGCATTGCTTTTAAGGTTGCAGCTATCTCTTTCACAGTTTTATCCTGTTCCAGTGATTGAGGCCTCATTCACACCAGATGCAGTGCATTCCGGCCTGATTCTGGCCAGAATGAATTGCCTCGCATTGCGGCCGGATCACTTTTTTGTGGGGCCGGAGAGGGGATGGTGAGCCATTGAAGTTAATGGCACTGTAGCCACACCCTCTGGCCGCAATGCGATCGGCCGCACGGGATTGCAAGGCACATTATGCCACATTATCAAGCATTTTGATCACCAGACGCATAATGTGCCTTGCGATCCCATGCAGCCAATTGCATTGTGGCCGGAGGGCGTGGCTACAGTGCCATTCACTTCAATGGCCCGTCACGCCCCCTCCTGCATCTGGTGTGAACGAGCTCTAAGAGATACAAATGGTTAACTTGGGATAGGCTACCTTCTCTCAATATTCTTTAATCTCTTTTCCTTCCATCCAGGAATTTCATTATTTCTAATATTATTTTACACCGGATAGTAGTCTCAAAATTGTTGGACTATTTGAGAAATGCTTATTATCTGTTCCCTGGTGGATTTGGTCAGTTTATGAGTATACATTTTATCCACCCATTTTTTCAGAGCTTTTAAAAACAGCTTATTGCTTTCCATGTTCAAAAAACTTGTACAATAAATATGAATTTCCTGTGCATCTGTTGGTCTAACATTGTGCGTAGGTGAACACCCAACTTAAGTTAATTGTTGTACCTCCTGATCTCCGCACCTTTCTTTTGTCTCTGTTCCAGTTCTTCTAGTTGCTAGATGAGCTTAAAAATTTTAAACCTGTCTCACTTTTTTTGAGCTTTTCATCCCTAATCACAACTTCCCAGAGAGTACCCCTTAACATCTCCTCCAAGGCATTTTATTCATAGCGAGTCTGCAAAGTCAGTCTAACACGAGCCTCCACTCCTACATCATCTAAAAGACTTTCATTCAGTCTCCAGGACCACTCCCTGGAATGTGCCCCATTAAATTTCTGGTAAGCTGAAATTGATGCATGGTTTCAAAACTGTGAAAAGGTGAATATCCATTGTAGAATTTGACTGATGAACTGTCAAATAATACGTAAAGTATGAAAGAATCTCCAACAGTCCAACAACCTCAACCGTTGTAGGAATTTCTTGAAGTGTTTTAAGGATTCTGTGGAAAAAACAGAGTTCCCCGAAAGTTATTGAGCGAGCAATTTGGACTTAGGGTGCCCACACACCTTACAATAATCGCGGGAAATCCCACGATCGTACGATTATCGTAAGGTGTGTGGAAGCCGTGCGACCTCTACTACTGTAAGGTCGCACGACTTTTAACTTACGAACATGTTCGGAGACTCACCGAGCATCGTACGATGTTCGGCCGGCGTGTAGCATGTTCGCAAGATAAAAGCCGGACAGGCCGGTGTGCGCAAGTGCACACTGCCCGTTTGGCACTGCGGTCATCGGAAACCCGCCCCTCAGGGGGGCGTGGCTTGCGATCATCGCAAGTGCAATCTGCCTGTCCAAGATAGGCAGATCGTACATTTTTTAAATTACCTTACAACCATCGCAAGACAAAAGTCTTGCGATGGTTGTAAGGTGTGTGCACAGCATTACAATAAACCCCCTACAACCACACCCATCCCCACCCCCCACCGTAGTAGCACACTTTTAATCAACTCAAGCAAGTCTTGGAAAACCATATCCAGGAAGGTAATCTGCTGAGTATTTGGGGCATGCACTGTGGCAAATTAGGCCATCTGTCATCGTTAACTTTATGAGTCTTAAGCTTAGAGGGGAGAAGTGATAAATCGCTGTAGCCACCATTTTTGCTGTTATGGTAGGAGAAATAATAAAAAACCATTGGCTATAAATGTTAGCAAAAAATGGGGTTCTTGCAATATTAACACATGAGGTTTGAGATACCCAGAGGCTATTACCTTTTTTAGGAGAACTGAGTAATTTACCATTATATGTATGTACATGTAATTTATTAATCTTTTAAAAAGGGAGAACAACAAATAATTTGCATTCAGACTTTTATTTGCATGCCTTAACTTTTGCTATTATCTCTGCCATCTATAATGTTCAACCTCTTGTGTAACGTGCTATTCCCTGTATTATGCTCTGTGTGCCTGCAACCTTTTTAATTTGTTACTGCTGCCCACACTCCCTGCCTGTTGCTTTTATATTGTTGATCTTACAGTCTGCTTTTTCTCTTATTTGTTATCATAAAACGTCTTCCTTTGCATTTCACTTCAGTTATATCATCATAATCCGCAGCCAATCGGGAAGTATTGATATTGTCAAGATGCATATGACATTATTAGGACCGCCAGACTGCCTGCATATTATTATAATACAACTTTCTCTGACCTGTGTGGGAATACATATCATACAATACTGTCTGTGATACAACCTGTCAGTGATGTGTGCAGCGGCGCGTTCCTCCTCACAGCCGCTGGTGAGTCCGTGACAACCAGCAGCAGCTGCGGAGGAGGTGGCTGGGCCCGTCATCGGCAGCGATGGAGGAGGCGGGGCCCACCAGCGACCGTGGAGGAGGCTGACAGAGGATCGGGACTGACAAGAGGGTTTGACCGGGCCACCTGAAACCCTGCAGAGCCCACCATAGACAGTCTATGGTGGGCTCTGCAGGGTCACTCTCTGGTGGGCTGTTTGGGTTATCAGGTGGGCGTAACTAGAAATTACAGGGCCCCATACAAAATATTGCTATGGGGCCTTGTGATTTCTAGTTACACCCCTGGTAGATATAACACCTGTACATCAAGGTATGTGTTACTAGGCCCATCTAATCTCACAATGCCCCAGACAATGTTTGTTTATAGGTGACCTTTATCTGCCTGGCAGTATTAAATATCAAAGACAAGCATTAAAACAATAGTTACCTTGTATTGCCAACTCCTATTCAATTGACCAACATGCAGTTTACCTTTTTCCTTGCTCTCTCCTTCTAGGTGGTTACTACTGCTGGAGATGATGCTAACATCAAATCTTGTCAGAGAAAGGTTTCCCTCAAACTGAAGGTCTTGTAGTTCACATGTAACACTATCCAATTCAGTTGTACTGTTACTTTCACTTTTCATGCTTTCTACTTCTTCCTGATTTGCTTCTGAATTTTCAAAATTTTGAAATGTTAATTGTGGTCTTCTATAGTCCCTGGAAGATGTAGATTCTGGTGTTGTAGGGGGTGTATTCAGTACAGAATTACTTCCACTGCTGGGAAAGTCCACTTTATTTTTACTTAATTCAACCACTTCATCACCTGGTTTCATTTCAATGGCATAAGTTAAAGGTTTTAGAAATCCCACAGACAAATCTCTGGTCTCATTACTAACTGGCTGAAAAGTTGAGTCTGTAAGAGCATCTTCAAAATTCCTCTGTGGTGGAGATGTAGCCCCCTCTGTATCAGAATCAGAAAAAAGTTCTTTCAAAGTCTTTTTAGGCCACTGTCCTTGAATACTTGACCAGACATCTTTGGGGTCTTTGGCTCTCAGCCTTTCTTCTGAAGAATTTATCTTAGCTTTTTTATCTGATACATCCTGTAAACTTGTATACAACCTTGCTGTTTTCAATTTTTGTTTTTTGTTACCGAAACCATTACATTTTTGTAGCAATGGAACTTTTGGTTTTGGCTGCTCCTCCTCTTCATCAGAAGACATAATGCCAGCATCAAACCTATCAGTTGTCCCTTTGCAGGAGGCATTTTCTTCATTTATGCTTGCGTTTAAACCTTTACTACATGCAATAAATTTCCTTTTACTAGATTTGGCTATTTTGTCATAGTTATTTACAAACTTCTTCCTCCTAGGAGCCTGTGGCTCATAGTCTGTGTCATCTGAAGACCCCTCTTGTTTTGCTTTGCAGTAAAATGTTTTCTCTACCCTAAAATAACTTTCTTCTGTTCCTTGACTTCTCTTTCCCTCTGCTCTTGCCGCCAGGTCACTCTTGATATGGCTCCTATTAAAGTATTTTTCATTGTTATTCCTATTCTGATCCAGTTCAATACTGTCTTCAGAGTTTTCTGTAGCTGTTAAAATGAGAATCAGAAATATATATAATAAATATAAAATATTTATAACATTGTGAGTAATGATGTATTATGGTTTTTACAATATAATATAATTTTATTCAATTGTTGGGTCACTCTTTTGTTGCTAGCCATCTTCTTACATGCACAGCAGAAAAGGTCTAACTTTTTAGGTCCAGACCTAGTACTCTACCCTACACGTATAAGATAAACATACTATGTCCTCAATTATTTACAAAAACTCAGCGATCAGCGTATCGTTCAGTGCTTGTAACCAATCTCCATTCTGACGCCTTCAGTTATTACAGGAGGCTGAGCTGGCAGTGTGGGGAGCTCTGTCTCATGTGACACGGCTGACAGCTGTGACACGGCCTTCTGTGGCAGCTGACTCCTCCCTGCACCACTCTCCATCCTGATTTGTCACAGGCGCCGTGGTGCAGGAGGAGAGCCCCGCTCGGCCTCCTCAAAGTTTCTCTCCTCCCTGCTGGATGCTGTTCTGTGCCAGAGGGGACACAGAGCAGCGCTCAGCAAAGAGGAGAGGAAGCATGGATGCACCATTTTGCCCAAAGTACCATTTTCGGCCAATATGTTTTGGTGCATCCCTAGTAAAAACTCTCAGTTCGGTCATTAATTTGTGTGGTCAGATTCTCCATTCTCATAATATGGGACAATTATTTTGCCCAATCTGTAATAGTGGGACAAACCGTAGATTTCTTCCAATGATGAGGTATGATTGTTTGGGCAGGTAAGCTGCTTCACCAGCTTCTCTCCGGCTTCTGTACAGAGAGTGACAGAGGAATGTGGAAGTGATGTAATACATCACATCCTGCATTCCAATTAGGAGGAGCTCAAACGGAGATTGTGTACTGATCTCCGGTCACAGAGCTGCTGTGCTGGTCCTGGGTTCACACTGGGCACAGCAGAGCTCGGGATCGCCAGCAGCGGCTGCGACGGAGGGGGGCGCACACCCGCACGCATATTACAAGTGATCAGGCGTCTCTACAGACGCCTGAACGCTTGTATGTAAACAGCCATAGCTGGCTGATTACATTCCAAGCTGATTTCCTGATTCCAAGCTGACCGGGGCGGGATGGGATGTTTGCAGCTGTCCAGCCGTTTAATTACAACGGCCGGACAGCAGGTCGTTAATGGCTAAGTTCACTTTTTTGCAAAAATTAAGAAATGCATATTTAATGGGAAAAAAATGATTTTCTTTAATTCTTGCATTCAAGCCCGGAAAGCATGGGAGGGGGCGTGGGTGTTCCATTCATGTCAATGACACTGCAGACACGACTCCTACCTGCACTGGAACATGTGGTACCACAACACACTGTTCTAGTGCAGTGCAATCACAAAAAAAGAGTGCATGCCTGATTTTTTGTGATCACACCGCACTGGAACGCAGGGCATTCCACACTTTCCGGTACAGGAGGTCGCACTGTGGGAAGAAGGTGTGTCTGCAGTGCCATTGACATGAATGGAACCACCACACCTCCTTCCGCCGCAGAATGCAGAGAGCCTATGTTTATGCGATCCATTGTGTTCATCCCATGAGACTGTGCAATGAACGCACTGGACAGTGTGAACGGGCCCCGAGTGATAAACACACCTTCATAAGGTTGTTCTGGACACTGTTCTGCCTGATAGTTACCCTACTTCTTAATTATAAAAATAAAGGGCGAGAATCAAAACATTGTGCATTTCTATAGTGGCAGTGGTTAATGCAGGATGCTACCCATCCTCCCTGACACTCTTCTACAATGATACCATCCTGCTCTGACACTCTTCTACAGTGATAACATCACTTTTCTACAGAAGGACCACCCTGCTCTAACACTCTACTACAGCAGTGCCATCCCCCCCAAAAGTTCATATGCAGTCGCGCTTTGTGCACAGTACGGGTGTAGACCTCCACTGTGACTGGGCTCTGATGGTTCATACAACATTTCCAATCTCTTTCTCTCTGTCTACATCATACACATGCACTATAAATCTACATCATGTGAAATTTCTACACTCAGAGACAGATTGTGAGGGGGTGCAGGAGGAACCAGTGTAAGTGTTTTTTTTTTCATATTGCTCTTAATTTCCCTCATGCCAAAAAAAATTAAATGGATCTCAGCAAACAATTTGTGACTTTTTAAGACACTTTGTTCTGCAATGTATAGCCCTGAATCAGGGAGACAAGATGTATTTCCTCTCTCTGCCCTGGCTGTCTCTCCTCTCTCCATGGCTGTCTCTCCTCTTTCTCTCTCCTGGCTGTCTCTTCTAACTCTCTCCCCTGGCTCTTTCTCTTTGCTGTCTCTCCATTCTCTCTCTCCTGGCGGTCTCTTCTCACTCTCTCCCCGCTCTCCCCCGACTGTCTCTCCTCAATATCTCTCCTAGCCGTTTCTTCTCGCTCCCTGCTCTGGCTGTCTCTTGTCGTTCTTTCCTGGCTGTTTCTCCTTGCTCTCTCTCCTGTCTCTCCTCACTCTCTCCCCCTGGCTCTCTTCTGCCTTCCTCTCCCTGGCTCTCTCCTCACTTTCTCTCCTGGCTCTCTCTCCTCGCTGTCTCTCTTTGCTCTTTCCTGGCTGTCTCTCAAGATATCAGGCCAGGACTCTGGAGAATAGTGGCAGCACATAACTTAATTTTGTTTATAAAAGTTTAACTTTTAATTCTCTTGCTTTTCCTACTGAATTTTTATTTTTTTAGTGGGTGGGGAGGCGGGGTGGAGGTAGGTATGATTGACACCAAAAATTACTGCACCGGGTGACACCAACCCTAGTGACGCCTCTCACTTTAAGGTAGTAATTTCAGAAATACTATTGTTGCCATAGGAAGCATTGGTACAGCAGCCAGCACAAACTTAGGGAGTGCATTATTAAGTAGCTGAAAAGTAGGTGCAGGAAAAAAGGTTTAATGGGGAATCATTAGGGGCTGCATCTTAATGAGGAGAAGGTAGCTGGAAGAAATAATGGTTAGAACGTTAGAGAAGATTTAATGTGGAACTCCAGAAAAAACTATTTTTTGTAGTTTGCCAGATCCAGTGTAGTTTGCTTTAATGCTTGGTACACTATGTCTAGGAGGCTGCTGGGGATGATAAAATTCTCCTTTAGCAATATAGCCTTTTAAAAATTAGTTTATTTTCAAATCTAATTGCAATCTATAGACAAAAATATGCAAAAATGTTGTTGTTCTATCTGGAGCAATGTTAGTTTTAAAATAAGGAGCGTTACTGTAGATAACAAGCTTAGAATATATTCTAAAATGTGTTCCATTTAAAATGACATTTCTGGTACCAACCATATCTAAGTTATTTGAAAATGGAAAAGGCAATTTTTTTCCCAATTTTGTACATTATTTCTTAATGCAACACTGAAAAAAATAAATACATATCAGTGGTAACGTTGATGAATGCAGGAATGTAAATGCATGGGCTAACCATTTTTGTCTGAACTGTGAAGCAGCATTATATATGCATCATGTGCATGATTTTTCCATATATGGCATTAGTGGAAATATGCTTTTAGAGACTTTTTGGTTGATAAATACGTTTTGCTGTGTAAAAATCACACGCACCTAGTGCGTGCGTGTGTTTAGGTCAGTAAATCACCCCCACAGACTTTGACAGCTCACTCATCATCATTCTACAAAGGAGACAGCCCCTTGATTGACAGCTCACCTCATTGTCCCTGCACAAATTTACAACTAGTTGTTATTTATTAACTCGATAGTTTTATCTTTTAGATTTAGTGTGAAAAGTATTTGTTTTGCAAGATACTGATTTTATTGTGCTTTTATCAATTTGTGTATTTTTATCGATGTAATATTGATTTGATAAACTTTTGCGCAATTATCGCAGGACCTACAAAATTTGTAGCACCATCTTTTTATTCTACGAGGCCTGTGCTTTCAGAAAATATATGGTTTGGGGGTCTTTTACAAACGCTAGCAATGCAGCAATAGATAATCAAAACAATGGGAAAAATTGCAAGAATGGTGTGGCCAGCTGAGGTTAAAAGCGTTCGAGGGCTTGGCAGCGAAATGGTTAAAGCTGAAGATTTTTTCTTAATTTACCTTTAGGCCCGAGATATAGCCAAAGGAGTCAAACAGTTTCAGCACATTGGAAATTATGGTCAGGGGAGGTTATTTACATGAAAACATCATTTCTGTCCCTTACTATGTGAACAGCAAAGATCTATGGGTCTCGGCTGGGGCTTGTCAGTTGCATACAAAACTTACCTAAACTGGGTGGATATAATGGTCTAAAAATTAGTTTAGTTTCCTTTCTAAGGTTTAGGTAAAGATTCTAAGATCATAGTTTATCAGCAATATTATCCTCTAATTCGCTACATCAGTAATATCCTTAACCAGCTTGGGCAATACACTCATATATTCTCTGTTATCTTCCTGGGGAAAAAGGATAAGATGTGGGATCAGTATGCCTGAGAACTTCTTATAGTATCCATTTGGAAACCCATCTGGACCAGGTGACCCAGCCGATTTAGGAAACTTAATGATCTTAGCAATTGGTGGTGAATTCTTGTTCCATCAACTCCCTATGGTGTTGATGAAGTTTAGCAAGAATGATATTTTTAAAGAATTTTTAAAAACTTTTTTGGGTAGTAGAATTGATTTTTTGTGGACTTTGTTGTAGAAACTGTGAAATTCCTGCAGAACAAGCATAGGATTTTGAGTGTACAGTTAAAGTTTAATTTTAGTGAGGGCATACAGTGTCATTTTAGGATTAAGTTTGTTGACTAAAAGAGAGCCAGTTTTATCTCTCTATGTAAAGAATCTACATCTAGCCCAACACAGTGTCTTTACAGCCCTAGTGGTTAAACACAAGTTGAGTTCCATCCTTCGTTCAATTTTGGGGTGTAGGTCTAAATAAGGGTTGTGTTTGTTGTAATGCATTTTTTAGCTCAGACAAAAATTGAATAAGAAACCTGCTTATGGTGGCTTTCTGTGTCAACCAGCCTTGTTTATATCAAATAGGTTTCCTAGTTGGAGAGCTATACTGAAGCAGAATGCAGTCTAGTAGTGATTAATTCAGTGGCCAGTGGGAGTGTGTCATCAAAACAAACAAGGAGAGGGTCTTGATTTGAACATGTAGTAGAAAGTATTTGGGATCACATTTTGGATATTGCTGTGGAGGGTACAAAAATATGGTCAATCCCAGAATATTGGCTATGAGCCATAGAATGGTATGTGCAATCTCTGGTAATGGGTTGACCTCCCTCCATGTGTCAATGAGTTAATTATAGTATACGAGGTCAGCTAAGTTATGGCTTTGATTTGGAGAATTGTTATACCTTTTAGTAGTAGTTTTATCAACAATTGATCTAATACTTAATAATAATAATACTTTCCCATATTCAGAGCATAGAATGTGATAATTGTCACTACCATTGACCCAAGATCACCTAGTAGTAATAAATATTTCCCACCAAGGTCTTTAATAACCCTTATATCTACAAACCAGAGCCTTCTAGAGAGGCAGAGAGCAAGACACTTATTTTTATTTGCTTGGTGGGGGGAGTTCATGCCCTGGACTTTATGGGATAGTAAATGTAGGGTGTGTGGGGTAGACATGTTAGGTAATAGAGGGGAATATCTAACTTACCCTAAAAACCCTGCCCCTTAGGCCAAACAATCCCTGAGGCCCCACAAGTCTCTAATTCCTGCCATCCTATGTAAGTGGATGAGTAAACTTAGGCTAGCCTGGTTGGTAGAGGTATAGAAGGATAGGTGTCCAATCTGCAGGATAGGCATGAAGTTGCAAATCTGTTCTTCCAATGTATCAGTGGTATGGATGGCAATAACTATGAAAAGTAAACCAGTGTCTTCCTAGTATGCCGTCAGTGCTATTCCCCTAGGGTAATTATAACAGCATGAGGTAGGGTTTTCATGGTACTGGAATTATTTGGGGTCAAGGAAATGCTTCATGACCTTCCAATCTAATATTATTATTATACAGGATTTATATAGCGCCATTGAGTAGAGTTTTTTGAGGAGGAGCAGGTGGTCCACGGTATCTTAACCCCTTCATGACTGAGGCCTTTTTTTAATGAAATAAGCTATTGAAGTGCAGATCGCACTTCAATAGCTTATAGCTGGGCTGCAGTAGCCCAGAACTGACAGCCCAGGGACCGGAAGTGATGCAATCTGCATCGCTCCCGGTCCCATAGAACGGGGAGGAGATCAATGAACGTCGTCAGTCACGAAGGGGTTAAAGCATACAAACATTAAGTAGTGCAAAAGTCAACATAACCACAGTAGTTATGAAACTTTGTTGTATATATTACAGGTGAAACTCAAATAATTAGAATATCGTGCAAAAATAATTGCAGTAAGTGCTGCAGAAGGGGCCCAAACCAAGTACTGAGTACATGCATGCTTGTACTTTTCAGAGGTCCTATATTGTTCTATGTACAATCCTTGTTTTTTTGATTGCATGTAATATTCTACTTTTTTGAGGTTGTGGATTTGGGGTTCTTGGGGTTTTCATGAGCTGTAAGCCATAATCATCACAATTATGACAAATCACGGCTTGAATTATCTTGCTTTGCATGTAATGAGTCTATCTCATATATTAGCTTCACCTTTTAAGTTGCATTAGTGAAAAAAATGAACTTTGCACGATATTCTAATTATTCGAGTTTCACCTGTAGTAACCCTGATATCTTAAGCTAAATAGGTCCTGCAGGTCTAGGATGGAGAAGATTCCCTTCAAGTAGAATTCTGTGGACTCCTGAATTGCCTGGATATTTTGCTCCAGAGAAGACTTCTTAAAAAAATGAGTGACAATCAGTAGGTTGGTAAGAAGTAGGGCTACTGGAGATAAGTTTATGCGCTGTATGTAGCTTCTCTCCATCACCTAGGTTGGTGAAGGAGTGGGTCTTAACCTTTATACTTGAATATGAGCCTAAATGGGTATGCCCATCTGTATTTAATGTTGCAGAAGATGAGAGGTTGCAAAATTGGTTTCACAGATCTCCGTTTCTGAATTGTAATTGGGACAACTTCTGAAAAAAAATGTTTCTTGGGCGAATTTCATGATTGCCCCTTTGGTAATAGGGTTTCACGATCAAATCTTGTGTGGTGGGTGCTTCTAGATCTGGGGGCAATCAAGTCTCTGTGGATTCTATTTCAAGATCAGAGTCATCTAGATTAGGCAGAACCTCTCTCATAAATTTTAAAGTGACCATTTCTATATCTTTGATGGATTCCGGTAATCTATTAACAAGAAAATTATATTGCAGAAATATTCTAGGTCTTCAAATTTGTGTGTGTGCTTCCCCCAATTAGGCATGCAATAGTACGATCTGAGAAGTGTTTTGTGAGAATCTGTGGTCAGTTTTCATGAACTTTCTGTTCAACAGAGTCCATTATATTGTCCTGATCATGACCAAAATGCTCGTTTAGATCCTTGGTCAGTTTAGTAGTGACTATATCAAGTTCTCTTTGTAGTAGGTCATCAAATCCATCTGTAAGGACAGCTTCCCCAGAGTATGTAGTTTTAACAAGTGGGCAATTTGGGGAATCAGGAGGTCTGGCAGGATCTTTGAAAAGGCGTATTTCTACCATCTACTTGTCTATAATGGAGGTCTGCAGTCTGCCTGAAATTAATTTCTAATGTGATTGGTAACCTCAATGACTGTTAGGAAAGCTCAGTAGTTAGCTTGGTCCTCCTCACTTACTACTATCAAGCCTTCCCATCAGTCAGTTTTACATCCAAATTTTAGATTTGCATATAACGTCTCTTGATCTACTGCTCCTGATGGCACATTTTTTTCATCATGCATACAGGGCTTATATCAGATTTTTTCTCAAGCGTATAACTTTTAAAACTTTTAGAATTTATTAAATAATATTAGCAGATTGTTTTACCCGCTTTTCCCCCCTAATAAATAAAATAACAGTTATATAATTGATGTTTGGAAATTGTTGTGCACTTTATATTTTTACTACCACATTTTATTTTTGAAACAGCATATGTAGTTTCAATTACCGTATTTACTGGCGTATAAGATGACTCGGCATATAAGACGACCCCTACTTTTTGTGTTAAAATATAGGTTTTGGGCTATACTCATCGTATAAGAAGAGTATAGCCCAAAATAATGTTTAAATGCACCCACTAACATCCATGGCGGTATTCTAGAGTGTGTCTCGGGGTTAATTTTCAGTACCATAAGCGGTAACCCCGAGCCACACTCGGGATTGCAGTCTCTTACCTTGTCCACGATCCCCGCTGTGTCCTCCGTCTTCCGCTGAGTCAATCACGGCAGGCTTTGTATTAATGAATACAGGCTTTGTATTAATTAATACAAAGCCTGCCGTGATTGACTCAGCGCTGAGCCAATCACGGCAGGCTTTGTATTAATGAATACAGGCTTTGTATTCATTAATGCAAAGCGTGCCGTGATTGGCTCAGCGCGTTATACTGTATCCTTCCGTATGTACCCGGCATATAAGACGACCCCCGATTTTCTGGGGATGTTTTAAGGTCTCAAAACCCGTCTTATACGCCGGCAAATACAGTATGTGTTTACTATTTTAGCTAACCCCTATTCAAATATATCCCCATGCTATCCCCAACCCCTTTGCTTATAAATCAAAAACCTCAACTGATTATGGTTGCAATGCATTACTGGCCGCTAGGCAAAAAAAACTTTTCTTTTTTTTATGAAGAAGTGTGCATTTACTTTTTTTTCTTAAAAGGTGGAATTTCCCTTTAAATAAATGTCCAGCAAATTAGTTTGGCTAGGTTTTTGTTCTGTTGCCTGTGTCCTTGTTAGGGTGTGTCCTTGTTAGGGTGTTTCCCCCTAATTGTCTGTCACTGTGATACAACAGTAGGGAAAGGTTACAACTTCTCTCAGTTTTTTTTTTTTTCTATTGAGTTACCAAGGAAAGAAATGGTGGGGAAATCTACCCTGTACCCAGGCACACATACAGCAACAAAAGCCCAAGAGAGTTTGTATTATAACTCCTTCCTACTCTATTTGTAAACAATTAAAAGTGCATTTATACCCAAAAAAGAAAAAATGTACGATTTTGCAGATTGTCTGACCTTAGATGTGGTGGATTTTTTCAGATTTATCTCACCTGGTGGTCCTGGAAGAATTGCACCTTCTGTCCAAGGGTGACAACGTTTACTCACTGCAGTGCACTGTACCTATAGAGGAGCAGCAGCGTTGTCACTTCAGCTTGCTCCTGATTTGTATTTGGTAACCCCCCCACCTTCTATATATTCATTTTTAAACTAGAATTGACCATGTAAAACCAAATACCTAATGTTATGCATTTTTGCTATACTTAACAGACCTAAAGTAAGCAAAAAGGGAAGTTCATTACATACATTTTAAAACTGATCATTCTTTTTGTTTTGTGTGTTATTCTACCCATTATATAATACACACTGCCACATTCAAACAGTTATCATCATATAAGAGCAGAATGCAAGATAGTGTACAGAAAATAAGATTTTGAGTCCTACATGAAAATTTAAAGTATTTATTCAAAAATGCAAGATTGAAGTTATGCAAGCAAACATTTAAACATACATATGTACCTTGAAGACCATTCAAAATGGAAGCTATTTCTAATGGTTTCAGCAGACCTTGTGCAGAATTTCGGTTATCATGACAGTCAAAGGAGGATTCATTGTCCAAATCACATGACTGGAATAAAGGCCTTGAAAAGAGCTTGCATTGCTTGGAAGGGTTTTCATCTTTGTCTAACATGGATCTGTTAGGACCAGCTTCAGATTTATTCTGGAAAAAGATGAAATAATGATAGCTACATTTGTGAAAGAAGCACTAAAAATTATATATGTGGTGATAAATAAATATACTTGAAAGGACTACTTTACCTTTAATTAAGTTATCCTTTACAGCCCACCCATAACACCCCCCCCCCTCCCGTGTAACCCATAGAGGTAAATTCTTACCTTCATTCCTTTTCCAGGGATCTTCACTGTGTGCATTACAACCTTATTAGTTCCTATGGCTGGTTCCATAGTCAAGGAGAACATACCTATCCAACATACACTTGAAATAAGACAGGCAATGGTGCACATAAGCATTAAGTCCAGGGCTTAGCTGGGACAAATGCAACTGAAGGCTTTGCGGGGTCAGGTATCGAAAAGCTGAAGGTATTTACTCCTGTGGGTTACACTTTGGGGTAGAGGAGGGGGGCTGTAGAGGATTATTTTCACTATTGCTGTTTTACGTACAGCTTTGAAAGTAAAACACCCCACATCTTGTTATATTTCGGGTGCTGCGACTTCAAAAGCCTTGGCTCTTGTACACAACAGAACTCACAGTCATTTGTCCACCCCTCCTCTTCTTTGTGAACACACAGAATACAAAACATTGACAAGGGGAGAGCAGGGGTGAAAAAATTACACTGCAGCTTCGATGTATGAGAGCCGCAGCTCTCATTGTCGCAGTGCCAGAAGTATAGTGAAAGTGTGAATATTAAAAGGAATGACAGAGATACTTCCAATTTAAAGTTGCACTTCTAGTGAAGGTTGCCTTGGAGCTAGTTGTGATGTAGAAATTACAGTTAAGTTACCTACCTGAAAACTCAACAGATAAACTTCTATTTAGAAGTTTATCTTAAGTATACACAAAAGTTTTCTAACCAGTCTCGTACATTAGGCATGTGTGCCCAAACATTTTTTTTACCAAAGTACACAGGGCGTATGTAGCACACTCTGTCACTTCCTCCTTCTAACACTACCCGCCCCCAGCCGCTTTTACCTGCAATTTTCAGCTGTCAAAATGGCAGCCGGGTCTTGCTGTGTAAATACAGCAGCTGGCTGTAGTCACTGCTGTAAAAAATTGACCTTCTAATTGGTGTTTCCAAACACTGTTCATCAGTTTGATCCAGAGATACAAAATAGCATTATTTTTACTATCGAGTACCGATATTTTTTTTTTCGGTACTCGCTGATACCGAATACCGATGCCAGAAGTCCCATTAAGGATGCCAAGGCGGCGTGTAATGACTCACCACCCAGCTGCCCGATTAGCAGGGAAGTCGTCTCCATGCTTCTCGTCACTAGATGACGAGAAAGCATGGAGCCGGCTTTCTGGCCAATCAAGAAGCCGGGCGCCATGTAACGACATGGCACCCAGCTTCCTGAATGGCCGGGAAGCCGGCTCCATGCTCTCTCGTCACGAGGGATGAGAGAGCCGGGTGTCGCATCATTACACGGTGCCCGGCTTCCTGATTGGTCAGCTTCTGACCAATCAGGAAACAGGGCAGTGAGTCATTACACACTGCCCGCTTCCTAATTGGCTGGGAAGCCGGCTCCATGCTCCTTTGTCACAAGTCAGCCTTTGTCACAAGTCAGCCAATCAGGTAGCCGGGAATCGTGTAATGACTCGCTGCCAGGCTTCCCGATACCAGAAGTTCGGGTATCGTGCTAGGCAGCGGAGCATTTGGGTGAGTACGAGTACTCGACCAAATACCCGGCATCGGCACTGATACTAGTATCGGTATTGGTGCTAGATTGCTAGAATATCCACTTCAAAATAACAGGAGGGTTTGGGCTGGGTAAAGCTAGTGGTTTATGTACATGTAAAGTAAGCAGAGGAGAAACAGAGAGGGCTGCAGAATGTAGAGATAACTTCAGAGCTGGCTGTACCTCCCCTTTAGGAACACCTTCCAGGGTCGCTCATAACAATTGTTCTGTTTTGAATGTACAAGAGCTGAAGAGGAAAACATACATATGCGTTTTGGATCACTGTCATGTTGCACAAGCCAACATCTTGACTTTTATTCCATGGATACCCTGCTTTTTTGTTGTACAATTTTCTGATAACATTTGGCAATTATTGTTCCCTTAAGTCATGTAAAATCCATATTAAAGTAAATTTGAGCCCCAACCTACTTTGCAGTGGAAAAATTGCCACTGCAAGGGTTTAGAAGATTTTTTTTTCCTGGGGTTCTTCCAGAAATGCTATTTTTTGGGGAAGTAAATAATTCTCCAAATCGATTGTTACATTCCTTTCATCCCTTTGGGGAAGACAATGTTTTTAAATCCCTTTCTGCCAGCTATCCCTATATTACCATTCTACAGCATACTACCCCATGCTGAGGATACCTTAATAAATGTCCTCCACTTCAGACCTAGCAGCTAACAACTTTTAACAATTGTTAGCTTTTAAGCCCGGCTGTCACTGACGGCTCAGGTCTTTACAAGAACTGGAAACAGTCAGAGTGGTTCCCAATTGTGTGATTACAATGTCAACCATGACAGTGATCACTAGCAGGCTTTATTGACAAAATAAGCCTTCAGCTTTAGATGGAAATGCAGAGGCAACTGCAGTTAGAAAGAAGTAGTGTGTGTCTGTTTAATACTGTAATTGTTAGATATAATTACAGTATTTAAAAAAATACATTTAAAAAAAAAAGAATTAAAATGTTTCACATACGTCGGTCTACAATTAAAAAACTGAGCAGGTTCTAAATACAAGATGTATATGTTCTTAAAAATAGGTTTTAAATAGTAAATTGTTAAATCTAAATTAGTGACAGAAAATATCTCTGGCCATAAAAAGGTTAAGTAGCACCTGCAGAAGTTACCAGTGGGTACAACAACAACAGTGGATTATATAAACTGCTCAAAAAAATTAAAGGAACACTGAAAACACATGAGATCTAAAAGGGGAAAAATATCATGCTGGATATCTACTGTATACTGGACCGGGTAATGTGTTTGGAACGTATTATTCCTTTATTCTGTGATTCACACGGTGCCTTCCGTGGTCACTACAAGCACCCACCCAGCTTGGGGTTACTCTGGTTAGGAGTGCAGCAAGACATCCTGTTTTTGGAACGTAAGGATGCCACATCGTTTGATGGAAATTACAAATGATCAACTTACAGAGGGCTGAACTCAGACACCCCAAAAATCAAAGTGAACAAATGATGCAGCAGGCTAGTCCATTCTGCTGAAAGTTCATTGCAGCAACTCAAAATGGTACTCAGTAATTTGTATGGCCCCCACATGTTTGTATGGGTGCCTGACAACGTCGGGGCATGCTCCTAATGAGATGGAAAGGGTATCTCTTCCCAGATCTGGACCAGGACATCACTGAGCTCCTGAACAGACTGAGGTGCAACCTGGCGGCATCGGATGGACTGAAACAATGTCCCAGAGGTGTTCTATTGGATTCAGGCCAGGCGAGCGTGGGGGGCCATTCAATGGTATCAATTCCTTCATCCTCAATGAACTGGCTGCATACTCTCGCCACATGAGGCCGGGCATTGTCGTGCACCAGGAGGAACCCAGGACCCATTGCACCAGCGTAGGGGATGATAATGGGTCCAATGATTTCATCCCGATACCTAATGGCAGTCAGGGTGCCATTGTCTAGCCAAGTGATGGCTGACGTTTTTGAGCCCGACCCACCACCAAACCGGTCATGCTGAATGATGTTACAGGCAGCATATAGTTCTCCACGGCTTCTCCAGACCCTTTTACGTCTGTCACATGTGCTCAGGGTGAACCTGCTCTCAGCTGTGAAAAGCACAGGGCACCAGTGGCGGACTTGCCAATTCTGGTGTTCAATGGCAAATTCCAATCGACCTCCACGGTGCCAGGCAGTGAGCACAGGGCGCACTAGAGGATGTCTGGCCCCTAGGCCACCTTCATAAAGTCTGTTTCTGATTGTTTGGTCAGAGACATTCACACTAGTGGCCTGCTGGAGGTTATTTTGTAGGGCTCTGGCAGTGGCTCATCCTGTTCCTCTTTGCACAAAGGAGCAGATACCGGTCCTGCCGATGGGTTAAGGAACTTCTACAGCCCTGTCCAGCTCTCCTATAGTAACTGCCTGTGTCCTGGAATCTCCTCCATGCTCTTGAGACTGTGCTGGGAGACACGGCAAACCTTCTGGCAATGGCATGCATTGATGTGCCATCCTGGAGGAGTTGGCATGCCTGTGCAACCTCTATAGGGTCCAGGTATCGCCTCATGCTACCAGTAGTGATACCCACTCTAGCCAAATGCAAAACTAGTGAAAAACTGTCAGAAAAGATGAGTAGGAAAAAAAATGTCAGTGGCCTCCACCTGTAAAACCATTCCTGTTATGGAGGTCTTCTCATTGTTGGCCATCTAGTGTACCTGTTGTTCATTTCATTAACACCAAAGCAGCTGAAACTGATTAACAACCCCCTCTGCTAATTAGCTGACTTGATCAATATCCTAGGAGTTTCATTGACTTGATGCTATACGCTGATTAAAAAGTGGTCCTTTCATTTTTTTTAAGCAGTGTATCTCTATTTAGGGCCGCCATCAGGGGGGTACGGCTGATACTCATGTAAGGGGCCCGTGCAGCCTGAGAGGCCCGGGAACATTACATGGGTATTGGCCGACGGCCGTACAGGTGACTGGCAGGAGGTAGAGGCGGTCGGGCCCCCGCAGCACCGGAGGAAGCCGGGGCCTGCACACAACAGATCCTCACCTCGGGTGCTCTGTGTGGACCTCCGTTGTCCCCGGGGGGTCTCCACTGCACATTAGGTTTTTAAAGATGTCCGCCGCGAGTAGCAAGTGCCCACATTACATTTAATATATTGCGGCATATATTAAATTAAAATCATTCCCTGGTGGTACAGTGGGGAATCAGTATGATCTGCATCTCTTGCTGATGCAGACCATACTGATCGCTCCCACGTGGTGACAGCCAGGGATCGATTAGTATGGTCTGCATCAGCCAGAGATGCAGATCACACTGATCCTCCACTGGACCCCAGGGATGCAGCTCCCTCCCTGCAAAACAGGTAAGCAGGAGAGGGGAACATTTTTTAATTAACTATTGTTATTAGTTGTGTGTGTGCATGATGTGTTTTATTTTTATTTTTATGAAGCTATATGTGTGTTTGGTAATGAATGTGTGGTGTGTTTCAATACGTGTGTGTTTTTTTTTTAACTACTTCACGTAAATGTACGTCCTCCGCTGGAAGTGGTTATACCAAGAACATGGCTGTTCCTGCAGCCGTGTTTTTGGTACTGTTTTAGGGTCTGTTCACACCATTTGCAGTGTGTTCCGGCCTGATTCCATTGCGGCCGCAGGACTAGGGCTACCCCGCCATTCACTATAATGGTCCACCACACCCCCTCCTGCCCGGCAAAAAATTGAGCTGGCCGCAATGCGATGCAGTGCGTTCCGACCGGAATCGGGCCGGAACGCACTGCAAGTGGTGTGAATAGGCCCTTAAACAGTAGACGATTGCTGTTTACATAGAAGCGATCCGGCGTCTGTACAGGCGCTGGGTCGCTTGTATGGTGCGGCGTTGTGTCTTCCTCCGCAGCCGCCGTCAGCTTCCCGGGCTCATCTGTCCCTCGTGTCCACGCACATTCAACGCAAACACGTGTTGTATGCGCCTACGTGCAAAAACAAAAATTGTGCTACACGTTATATATTGTCGCTGATAACACTAAACTGATGAGCCATAAAAGCATTTAAAGCGTCGCCTATAGGAAATTTTAGATATTGTAGTTTTTTGCGGTTTCACAGATTCACGCAATTTTAAGGCTTCACGTGTTTGGTATCTATTTGCCCGGCGTGACCCCGTCTTTTCTATTTTACCAAAAAATTAGCCATTACATTTCTGTGCACTAAATTTCATTTTGTCCAGCGCGTCACTAAGCCCAGAGTCCAGCGCATCACTAAGCCCAGAGTCGAGCGCGTCATTAAGCCCAGAGTCCAGCGCGTCACTAAGCCCAGAGTCCAGCGCGTCACTAAGCCCAGAGTCCAATTCATATACTGTTCTGCATTGCTGTATAAATATATTGCTTTGATTTGTAGTCCCCCTACCAGCGGTGCCATTCTGCATTAGAGTTTAAGCTCCTCTGTACACGGAATGATGTGACTGGCTCAGTGTTCTCTGTACAGCACTGCGGTATATGGCAGAGCTATATAAATATATAATAGTACGTGGCAGTTGTGGGACATTAGAGTGTAAGCTCCTCTGTACAGAGACTGATGTGACTGGCTCAGTGTTCTCTGTACAGCACTACGGTATATGTCAAGAGCTATATACATTTATAATAATAGTGTGTGATTGTGTGTGGACATTAGAGTGTAAGCTCCTCTGTGCAGAGACTTATGTGGCTGGCTCAGTGTGGCGGCGGTGGGGGGCAGCGGTGTGGAGGGGGGGCAAGCCTAAAGCTGTGTAAGGGGCCCCAAAATTTCTAATGGCTGCCCTGTCTCTATTGCATACATTTCTGAAAGTCAACAACTTATTGTCCTCTTTGAGAGATGAGCTCAAAGTTAATAGCCAATAAGTCATGGAGCACAAGGTTTAGCTCCAGTGGGTGGTCACTTAACTTACAGACTGTGTAGACTGACAGTGCCCACATATGTTGAGTATCTAGCATCTCACACTACACATTGAACATATACACATGAACTACACAGTATTCATATATCATATGTAGGAATATATACTAAACATAAATAGGTTGGCACAAATGCAGCAGTAATTTAGACAAAAGCATGCTCAGCATAGACCAAAGTAGCTGCTGAGAAAGGAGGTCAAGGGCTTTTCCAGCAATATTGAGCACAGAGTGTGCACATAATTTAATGGGTACATTGAAACATTCTCTAAAGGGCATAATGACCACATTGGTACCCTGCCAGGAACATGTTAAAACACATGTGACACTCTGTCAGAGACATCGTGACATGCTAACCACATTTAGAAGTCTTTGAGGAACATGCTGAACACAAGGATCACATTGTGTCAGGGACATGGTATTCTCTGCCAGGGTCAGTGACATGCTGAGCACATGCAATTCTTTGCTAGGGACTCTCTAGGCCAGTGATGATGTACCTATGGTACACGTGCCACAGAGGGCAGGCAGAAGCAACCCTGGTGGCACGCGTGCCCAGGTGCCGATTGCCAGTGCCCACACCCTCCAGGTTCTCACCTGGGGTGCTCAGTGTGGGCCGCTGTCCCTGCGGTCTCGGCTTTATATTAAGTTTTTAAAGATGGCTGCTGCAAATGGTGGCAGCCCTCTTTAAACCTGGAAGGGGCCCAGGATCCTATTTAATATATTAAATGAATATCATCCCACGGTGATCCAATGGAGGATCAGTATAATCTGCAACTCTTGCTGAAGCAGACCATATTAATCGCTCCCTTGTGGTGCCGTCGCTTACAGGAAGGAAATGCAGATCACACTATTCCTCCACTGGACCACCAGGATAATACCCGAGAGCCCCACTAGTCCCCAGGTATGCAGCCCCCTCCTTGCAGAACAGGTAAGCAGGAGAGAGGCAATTTTTAAATTATTATTATCTTTTAATTGTGTGCTTTAATGAGTCTGTGATATGTGTCTGTGTTTTTTGAATAAGTGTGTGTGTTTTATGAGTGTGTGATATGTGTTTTTTTCAGTGTGTTTTTATTGAGTGTGTGATATCTGCATTTTTTGAGTGAGTGTGTTTTTATTAAGTGTGTGTTTTTTTAATACATGTATGATATACTGCATGTGTGTGTAAAACATACTGTATGTGTCTGTTTTTAATAGGTGTGTGATGTGTGTGTGTTTTTTATTAGGTGTCTGATGTGTTTTAATAAGTGTGTGTGTTTCAATGCATGTGTGATGTGTGTATGTTTCATTGCGTGTGTAATGAGTCTTTTATTGAGTGTGTGATATGTGTGTGTTTTTATGAGTGTGTGGTGTATTTTTGTGTGTGTGTTTATGTGTGGGTTTGTTTTATGAGTGTGTTATATGTGTGTGTAGCGCTCACCCCCCGGAGGAGCCGCTGGAGTACCCGGGTCATCCATAGCCTGTCTAGGGGACTTTAGCAACCTGCTGCCCCAATAGCATTAACCACCCTCTTCTAGTGAACAGAGCTGAGATCCAGGCCAGATGTATGATGCTGAAGAACTTTATTATAACATCTGAGCTGATACAGAGGGTTTAGGGCTTGGGACATCCATGAGAACAAAACAGACAGACTCCAGACTCACCAGTCCCTTTCTGAATTCCAGTGCAGATTCAAAAGGAGCACAAGCTGACACTGGGTATAAGAACAAACGTTGGACAGGGATTGGCAGATAATCTTCAGTAGGAGAGACACCAGACTTGCTCCTGAGGTCCATTCTTTACCAGGCACCTCCAGCGGCCATCAGCTTTCCTGGTTCTCCTCAATCAGTATTAGATCTTCTGCAGACTTGAGGTCTAGTGAAGCAATTTCCACAATCGAGCACTCCCACCCCCAGGCCTAGTCCTGGGGGCAGGCTGGACCGCACTCAGCCCTGACTGGACTCTGGGCTATCCCCAAACTGAACTGAGCACATGGCAATTCCCCTGAGTATATATGCCCTGTCCCAGCATGCACCACTGGCTACGAGAGCCCCAGTAATTGGCTGTTGGACTGTACAGACACTCACGGTGTCCTCCACTGCAGCAGAGTCACACTCCACTCAGGCAGGTATAATCAATTTATGATTTTTTTAATGATTTGTAGTTCACAAACACGATTATATGGTTTTTTGATTCACCTACTAGCGCTGTTAATTTGGTTTAAACATCTTCAGATCCAGCGGTCTTTAATACAGCAGCTTGTATTTTACATCATAATATTTATTTATTTATATTGGTGTGTTGACACGATACACTAACAATTCATCACATTGACTTTGCAGTATTTAATATAAGTAATGTGTTAAGGAAACACTATTTTGGTTTAAATCACTGCCACCTGTATGATATACAGCTAATTGAACTCGCTAATTGAACTGATAAGCGCTGCTTATCTTGTTATATCATAATCAATGCTAGAACACCTGGAAATAACTAGATAAACGCCAACTATAACTCACCTAGACTGACTACAGCTCTGGCAATCACTAAAATTTCTAGTAGCCACTCCACTAAAGGTGGTAGGGACTACATGTGTGATTATCTGTTTGTATCTGTGAGTGTATAAATGTTTAAATATGTGTGTGTTCCCTATTTTGCCTAAGGCAGTGATGCTGAATGATTTTTAAACCCCAGTGCCCAAACTAAAACACAATACCAAACTTATTTTCAGTGTTGCCAATGATCACTTTATATTTTGTATTTGAGCATTACACATTACTTGAACATAGCAGCTTGCGGTGGACTTGAAAATACTGACATTTCATTTCAACTGAAACGCTTATTTATATGTCATAGCATTTTGCCTAAGTATTCACCACCCCTTGGACGACTTTGTCCATATTTTGTAGTGTCAAATCCTAGAAATAAAACTGTTCTAATTAGGAATTTATGTCACTGATTTACACATACATTTTATATTATTATAATGGAAAGAATCTACAAAGATTTCCAATGTATTTACAAATAAAGAACCGAAAAGTCTTAATTACAGAAGTAGGAAGCCCACCCGAGTGCACCTAAAGTGTCACATAATGTCAAGAAATTACAACTGCTTCTGAAAAGTCCCAGAAAATGTTGAGGTAACATATCTTAACAAACAAGGGACAAAAGGAACTATCAAAACAAACCAAGGATAAAAATACTTGTTTAGAACAAAACCCCAAACTGAATATCCTCTATCAGGGGCGTCCCGACGCTGGGTGTCACCGGGAGCGGTTACAAGGTGACACCCCGCCGTGACGTCATCACGCACGCGTGATGACGTCATTGCGCATGTACGACGATCTTATTGATACCTGCCAGCGGCCATCTTGGTGAAGGAAGCCGGCAGAGAGGAGGGGAGAGTCACCCGGCGGGGTAAGGTATGCCGCCGGGTCCCCTCCTCTCCCGAAACTGTCGGGCGCTCAGTCCATGACCGAGTGCCCTACTTTTCAGAGGGGGGTGACACCAAAATGACTGTCCTTCATTTTGGTGTCACCCCTCCAATTGTGTCACCCGGGTGCGGCCCGCACCCCCCTTGTGACGCCACTGTCCTCCATAAATTTATTGAAAGTAAAATATAGAAAGATTATGCCACAACTGTGACTTTGTTTACAGCAGGTCATCCCCAAATCTCAGTGAACAGATAAGAAAGATATTTATTAGAGAAGAACCCAAATACCAGAGATATTGGAAGTATTATGAAAGATCTGGGGCACACTGAGAAGATTAAGTTCTGCAATGTGTTAGCGTGGCCAGATTGTGCCTAGAAGTGGGACTGGCTAAAAGGAGAATGGTTAGATAGAACCTGAGTCTACTTGCATTATGAGTTGAAAATATATGCTGAAGTCCTTACCCACAAAATACTCCCAAATTTCTGTGCCATAAGCAACAGTCTCAAAGACACACATTCTGTATTCCTCAGGACACAGGATCATTGTTACGAAAATGAAACTCTTCCATTACATATGCTTTACTGCAAACAGAATATAGACAGAGAGCTAACACTTTGTCTTAGCCTACCTTAAAGAAGAACTTCATTATAACAGTTGGGTCTACTTAGCAACCAGCAACTGTTGAGACAATAAACACTTTGGTCAGAATTGTGTAACATACAACATAGCATATAAAATGCAGGGTTCAGGACTATGTAATGCATAATATAGCATGTAGAATGTAGCAGTCAGGACTCTAACATACAACAAAGCATATAGAAAGCAGGGGCAGCACTATGTAACATACAACAAAGCGTAAACAGTGCAGCAGACACTATGTAATATTTAACATAATGTATACTGTGCCAAGTGCAGGGTTTAGGACTATGGAGTATAGCCATCAGCAGCAAGAACCCCCCTACATCATAGGTCAGTGCCCCCTTATAACATTGGTGTTCAGTGGTCAGTGTCCCCATAAAAATGGTGGTCAGTGACCTGTGCCTCTTTGTAACATTGGTGGTCAGTGTTGTTTCCCTTTATTGATAATTAGTGGTCTGTGCCCTTTTATTGGAGGTTGGTGGTCTATGCCCTCCTATTATTCAGTGCCCCCCTTTTTGTGCTCAGTAATGTTGAGTCAGAAATATGCAGGCACATTCAGGCAGGATATTACTCTGACACGTCTTGCATTGCACCCAGAACACTGGGCAAGAGACTCTGGGCATTTTCCCTAGGTGCCAGGTTCTAATGACACCCATGCCAGGTGCACAACAAAACTAGGCATTATGGAAGAGAGAACAAATCTATTGCTGAAAGAGCATCATGAAATGCTGTTGTGAGTTTGCCAAATAATGGGAGACACTGAAAACATGTGGAAAAAAGGATCTTTGGTCTAATGAAACAAAAACTGAACATTTTAGCCTTAACATCAGATGCAATGTGTAGTTGAACACCACAATACAGAGCCAAACACATAGCATTTCTAAAGAAAAGGCGGTTTCAGTCTGAGGCCCAAGACTGGGTCAGAGTTTCAACATCCAGCAGGACAATGACCTAAACACATAGGCAAAACTACACTGAGGGCTTGTTCACACCAAATGCGGGCCAGATCTGCATGAGTTTCTGCACATGCAGTGCGCCACGTTCAGGGCCATTTTTTTTCTAAATATATTGTTTGCCTTAAAATTAGCTTTCAGTGCGTTTGCATAGGTTTTCAATGTGTTTGCATGCGTTTTGGTGCATTCCAAAGAACGCTGTGCTGTAAACTAGAGTCCAAAATATAATTTGATGCATTTTTGATGCGTTCTGTAACTGCTCTGCATCTGTTCAGCACTTGTTGTGAACAAGCCCTCCAGGGCGTTTGCATGCGTTTGGTGCGTTCCAGAGCAGAAAAAATAGGGCATGCTGCAGACTTTCCTCATGCTCTGGAACTGAATGCTCTGGTGTGAACTAGAGCCCAAAATACCATTGGAATACATTGAATGCATTTTTGATGCGTTCTGTAACTGCTATGCATCTGCTCTGCACTTGGTGTGAACAAGCCCTGAAGTGATTAAAAACCAAGGACTTGAATGTATTAGAATGGCTTAGTGAAAAACTTCAATCCAATTTAGAGAGTCTGTGGAAAGCCTTAACAAATGCTGGTCACCAATGTTTCTCATTCAGCCTGACAACGTTAGAGCAATTATCTTAATTAATGACTAATAAGATAAGATGAAAAAAATGCCAGTCTAAGATGTGTAAAACTAGTACAGAAGTAACCTAAAAGGTTTCCAGCAGTAATTGCAGCCCAAGGTTAGTTTCATAAGTATTAATGGAAGCTATAGCTGAGAACGTAAGCAAGATATATGCATGTCTTTTTGTTAAATTACATTTTATTTTAAAACACAGCGGGGAATTTATCAAAACTGGAGCAGACAAAGTCTGGAGCAGTTGTCCAGAGTAACCAGCTTTTCTCTTCAGTTTGTTTAGTTAGGTCTTGAAAATTAAAGAGAAAAGCTATTTGGTTGACATGTACAGCTGCTCCAGATTTTGTCTGCTCCAGTTTTAATAAATACCCCTCATAACATTTTATGCTTTAAAAGTGTAAGCATGCTGTGTAACCTCAAATGGCAAAACAGCCCATTTAAAGGACAACTATGAGTAGTGAAAATCAGCCTCATAGTTCAAGCCGATGTGTGACAATGAAACTGTCACACGTCGGCTCAATAGATCGGTAAGTGAGCGACACACATACCGTTGCTCGCTCACTTCTTGCTCATGTCCCTGCAGAGAGCCGTGACCGTCACTCACGGCTCCCTGCAGGGATTCCCCCCCTCTTCGTCCAATCCTCCAGCGCTGACTGGCGGGAACGGACGGGGCTGGGGGGGTACAGCTGTCTCTGCCTCTAGATAGGCAGAGCCAGCTGTCAATCACGCAGCTGGGTGGATCTCGACAGTAATGTCGGGATCCGTCCCGGCTATCTCAGTATACCGGGACCTGTAGCTCGCGGTATACTGAGCTTTGGGCCACGGTAGGATGCTAGTTTGTGTCCTCCCGTGACCCTGGGGAGAACTATAGGGAAAAGCACTGACCCCATAGTTCTCCTTTAAGGTCTCACCTCGGCTTCTGTGTCCCAGCCTTTATATACCTGCTTTATAAGCACTGGACTTTACTTTTTCTCCCCCTGACGCAGCACATTTTTCTCTACTCAAGATGGGCAAGCAGAAAAATGAGGATCTTGCTGACCCAGCTAGGACTCCTACGGGGCTGCAGAAATACTTTTCTAGATCTGCAAATTCACATGGCGCTTCCAATACTGAGTCGCAGTCTGTCAACGAACTGTTGCAGACAACTCTGCTTCTCCACGTGGGATAGAGGACCTCTGGCAGTATCTCACTAATCTCCGCACTAGAGAGGATTACACAGCCCTGGCAGAGAGAAATGGCATGCCATGATGAGATTAAGAAGATACAGGCAGATCTGGGTGCTTTGGAACAGACAGTTCTCGTGCTTGAACAGTCGAGGATGGACCATACAGCCACATGTCAGAGCTCCGATCTTTTCAACATAGTCAGACAACTATTAATATCGCCATCAGCTCTCAACTAGACCGGGAGAAAAGAAATCACAAAACAATATTCGCTTCAGGGTCACCTAAGGCTACAGCAGCTGCTGGATCCCTTCACTCCAGGGCATCTTTAACCAACTTCTAGACAAACCTCCAGAATATGAGATTTGCATTGACCGTGAACATCCAGCTCTACGCCCACTGAGTCTCTCCTCGGACGTGATCTGTCGCATTCATTATTTCCAAGACAAGCAAGATATTCTTACAGAGGTTCATCGAAAGTGCACATTCAACTTTAATGAAGCAAATTTACAATTCCTTGCCGATATCTCACACATAGCTCTCCTGCGCAGTAGAACCATGGATTTTCTTAACCGACTCCAGGCGACACATAGATGAGGCTTTCCATTTCAGCTTTTCATCTGCAAAGGTACCCAAACCTGCACTGTCCGTTCTACCAAGGATCTCCCTGGGTTTTTCTGGACTTCTCAATGTAGAACTGATTGATGTTCCACACTATATGTCTTCCACACTGCCCACTGCTGTATCTTCGCTAATGCCTACACAGAAGGGTTCTCTTATGGAACAACATTGATCACTGATCGTTTTACCATTCCGCTCTTTTCACAATTCTAGATGTTTTACATTATACCTGCCAGTGACTTCTCCAGTGTCCTTGCGATACAACACACTTCCAGTATCTACGCGGTCCTGTGGAGCACTGTCTGTACTACTTTTTTTCCGCTTTGGAGCAGTAAATACTACAGTACATTGCTATGTTATTCTCTTACGGTTCTGGTTAGATCCATCTGTTCTGTCCTGTTTTTTTAGATTGGGACTTCTTGTGCTTCCCTAAGGCTGTGTTACCACTTGGAAGCACTAACATCTGCTTGTCTGAGGATTGCCCTATTATGGTACCCTTTGTTTATATTTCACCTACTTGTGACCATCCAAGTGACCTTGATTTTCCAAATTTATCCAGCTATTACATGAGTTTTATATCTGATTATTGCTACGTCTCCAGTTACCCGCTATAGGCTCAGCCTTGCAATTTTCTTCCATGGTTTTGCTGGCCCGTTTTTTAGTTTGGATCTGGTTGATCTCTTGCAAGGGCACTCTACGTTTTGCATTATTTCGTAACACTATCCATAACTGACTTGGAGAATTATCTGTTGTATTGATTATGTAGTAGCTCAATGTTTTGCACTTATGGCCTATATGGGTCTTCCATTGCTACATTACTATTACTATATTATATGGAATTTTGCTCTCAGTGGAGGGTGGGAATTCTGGGTTAGTTACACATTTTGATTATTTCCTCAGCCCTTCCATGAGTGCTGTGATTGTGCGCTTTCCTAGCACATTCACTCCCCACCATTTATAATAAACATTGGAATCTACTAAGTCATTCACAATTTGTTCTTTTTTTGTGTTTGACTTCCTGATTACACATGTGCTGTGCTTTTTGGCCATTATGGGTTGCGGAGAAGGAGATGGCCCCACTCTTTCACTGGCATTTATAGTCTGTTTATATTTGTACCGGGCTTGGACAGTGGTTTAAGGTTGTTTATTTCATGCTTACATTCTGTTTGTTTTTTGTAATGTTCTATCCTGATGCCTGACCAGCCCTGCCATGGGCAACGCTTTAAACTCTTTTACCGCTCATCAGTTTAGTGTTACCAGTAATTCATGACCCTAAAATTATTGCTCTTGTGGTGATATGTAACATGTGTGGCGTAATGGGTGCAATAGTCGTTTCTGCACATAGGCGCACCTCACGCATGTTTGCATGTGTATGTGGAGGGTCGGGCACTTTAAAAATAAATTTGTGTTATTTAAATAAATTATTTGTCACTTTTTTTTCAGCTTATTTTTTTAAACTTTTTTTTTCTTACACTTAACTTTATTGCTATCACATAGGGGCTAAGAAACACAAGACCCCTGATGTCACCTAGGGACCCCCAGATAAGCTGATGGAGCAGAGATCTGCTTTATCTGATCTCCCTTTGATCTCCAGTAACAGAGTCGCCGTGCCGGTCCAACTCACACCGGGCACAGCAGATCTCGGGACCAGTACCAGTAGCGGCCGCCACACTCACAGCTAGTACAATTGCTGATCCAAGTGATCACTGGAATGTAAACAGCCATCGCTGGCTGTTTACATTTCTAACAGCGCCGCACACGAGCGGGGGGAGGACGCTTTAAGACATCCTCCCGCTCCTATAGGGCTCCCGTCCGGCCGTTCAGGAACAGCTATAGATGGGAGGTGGTTAAGGAAGCCAGGCGGCGTGTAATAACTCACCACCTGGCTTACTGATTAGCCGGGAAGCTGGGTGGCGTGTAAATACTCGCCACCCGGGTTCCCGATTAGCAGGGAAGTCGTCCCCATGCTTCTCGTCACTAGGCCAGCTTCCCAACCAATCAGGGAGCCGGGCAGCGAGTCATTACATGCTGCCCGGCTTCCCTAATTGGCCGGTAAGCCGGCTCCATGCTCCCTAGTCCCCATGCTTCTCATCACTAGGCTTTCTGGCGAAACAGGAAGCCGGGTGAGATGTAATGACGTCACTAGGTGACTAGGGCGCATGCAGCCAGCTTCCCGGCCAATCAGAAAGCCTGGCGCCACGTCATTACACGGCGCCCTGATTCGCCAGCTTCCCAACCAATCAGGGAGCCGGCTTCCTGATACTGGAAGTATTGGGCTAGGCAGCAGAGCATTTGAGTACTCGCCCAAATACTCGGTATCAGCACCGATACCGATACTATTAGCGGTATCGGTGCATCCCTACTGTAAATGGATTACTCCAACGGAGTTGAAACCCTCTCCATTTTGTAGTCAATGGGAGAAAGAGTTGAATGTGCAGCTTAGGGAGGATCAATGGGATAGGGTTTTTTCAGTCACTTATAAAGCTTCCATTTTTTCCTGAATTTAAGAATCTAGTTTCAAATTATTATCCCATTGTTATCTTACACCACTGCGACTATATAAAATATTAGGGTTGCACAGATACCAAGTACAGTACTCGGTACAAGCACGAGTACATGTACCGATACTTTTGAGCTCCAAGACTACACTAGAGAAAAATTCAAAAGTTAGGAGGCCGCTGTCATTTGTAAGGAGCACACGGAGCACCTGGGATTTGTACATCTCTGTTTTAATGTATGATTTTGTTTTTATAAATATAAATAAAGGGATGCACAGATACCAGTTTTGTGAGTACAAGTACTGGCCGAGTACTGATACATTTTTGTTTATTGTCATGTGACAGTTTTTCTAAAACAATACAGACTAATGATTTCAGGACAGTGGTGGAGCGCCAGAGCCAGGTCCCAGCTGCAACCCTGGTAATTCTCATGAAAATGCCAAGTATCTGCACTGGTACTCGAAAAGTATCTGTGCATCCCTATAAAATATTTCAAGAAATCCAGCCCTTTATGTTGGAGATGGTCAGAATCAGAAGGTTTGCAACTATACTGGTGCTGCCATAGAACGGGATCTTCCTGGAGAGTGTCCAACACCCTATTGCTATATTATCTGGGATTACCCCTCTTTCTTCCTTCTGCATGTGAAAGACATGGACCCTCTAAATACAAGAAGTGACAATTAATCTAATCAATGCAGCTAGAACAAAGAAGACAGCTCCTTCTCCTCATGTAATATCCTTTATTCAAATAAAAATGTATTTGAAACATAAAAATCTACTCACATATAGACAATGAGCAATGTGATTCTCAACAGACCCAAGAAAGCCAACAAGCTGATGCATTTTGGGGGGAGAACCACCTTCTACAGAGCTCTAAAGAAGGTGGGACCTCCCCCGAAACGCTTCAGTTCGTGGGCTCTTTCCTGGGTCTGTTGAGAATCATATCGCTCATTCCCATTGTCTGTATGCGAGTAGCTTTTTATATGTTCCAAATACATTTTATTTGAATAAACGATATTACACGAGGAGAAGGCGCTGTTTTCTTTGTTTTTGCATGTTATGAGAGGATATCTCCCAGTGGCCCTGTGGATGGCAGCATCCCCTCTAATGGTAGGCCATGACGATTGCTGAAGAATTATTGAGCTGTGGTCGGCTGAGTGCTGTGGTGAGGAATTTTTTGGAACGTAGCTAGAATGATCAGTCCTAAATTCTGGAAACAGACCAGGGGGCCTCAAACCAATGGGGGCCAAAAATAGCCGCATAGCCCCTACAGGCCACAGCATCAGAGACCACTTGAGGCGAGTAGTCTGACACCTGCAGGATAAACATCTAGATAACGTTCCACTCACCAGGGAACCGGTCCCATATCAACAAATCAGCGCATGCGCAGGAGTACAGATAAAACAGGAGATTCTGCATCAGGTGCGGGAGGCAGCATGGCAAAATTGAGCATACCCAGCAACAATTGCAGCTCCCTCCTAGAAGCAACGCCAGACCGAACCAAAGCCTGACTCGCCAACTGAATTCTGTCCAACTTATCCTGATGTAGACTCGCCTCCAAGAGAACTGAATCCAGATGGATGCCCAGAAAGGTAATAGCCGTGGCTATGTGCGCTGGGCCCCCCAGCTTGTGAGCTGCCACCAGTACGTTCCAAATCAACAGCAGTGCCCGCAGATCGGCCGGAGGTCGATCAGGACTCTCCACCAACAGAAAGTCGTCCAAATAGTTAACAGCCTTCTGGCAACACACGAAGTTCGTGAGAATCCAGTTCAAGGCCTGCACAAATTGATCAAACAGCTATGGGCTGCTCTTGGACCCAAATGTAAATTTAGTTGCAAAATAATACATTTCTCTCCATTTGATACTGTGCCACTGACAAAGTGATGGTTTGATCGGGAGTAGCTTAAAGACATCCGAAATATCAGCTTTAGACAACCAGGCACCCCAACCCGCCTGAACTATGACCTGGATAGCCTGATCCACGGACGAATATTTAAGGGAAAATTCCTCCGACGGGATCAGGGAATTCAGACTGGGCACACCAGAAGAAAGAGGCGCGGACAAGTCATAGATCAAACAAAGTTTATTGGAGATATCGATTTGCTCCGGGTCTGGGGAGGAAGACCAAGTTGTGGCACTCAAACGAGGAGGTGGGAACACAAACAAACCCCGTGTGAAACCCCGTCCGTCAACCGTGCAGTAGGAACTCACAAAAGGCCAGTGACGGGTGCTGCGCTAGACAATAGGCCAGAAAATCAGTATTAATGCGACATAGTCACGCCGAGTCAGCCTGCCGACTTGGGATGAGCCCGAAAGCAAACAGCGCAAATGTGCTGTAAGCAACACTGCCTGGGCTAATTACAATTTAATTTACAATTACTAATTACAAATCTGGGCTTTGTCTAGAAAATGGTTGAGCCTACCCAACTTATCCAACTGCTTGGGGGTAGCAGGAGGGCCCATGGCAGCCCTAGGAGTGCTCGGGACAGCAGACGCCTCAGTGCTGGGGCACCACGCCGTGGTGTGGGATGAAGACTGAAAGACCGCACAGACGGGAGATTTCAAGCCCGCAAAGTGACAGCAGAACAGTTCTATGTCCCCGCACGCCCATTTGGTGACCACCTGGAATTGGGCCACGGTAGCCTCCGCTTTTGCCGAAAAGGACCTGTGGTAATCGTAAAAAGCGGAATCACCATACCTATGACCCAATCCTACCACCCTATAAAAGATACAGATCCAACTCCTCCCTCCTATTCGGTGCTACTGAAGAAACCATGCCCCGGTAGATACTAAATGCAAGCATAAATTCGGATAATGACAACTTGCGATTGAGGCTGGGGATCTTTTGCTTTGAGAATAACAGACATCCCCGCAGGTAAAGGACTTATTCTCAGCCAAGTCATGGGATGCCAAATTAACGTCCTTCCCCTCTAGGATGTCTTTCCGGATGTTAGGGGGAACAGAGTGGGCAGGGGTGATAGTAGGAGGAGACACAGTAATACCTGAGGGCGCAGGTGGTGGGGCAGGTACCGCCGCAGCAGCCTGTGCATCGGAGCTGGAGATGTTCTTCTCCACGAACTCCATCCTAAGTTGCAGTCCTGGACAGAAGAATTAAGTGAATTTAAAAGTGTATGAATCTGAGTCAAGGACGTAGCCACGGTCTGCAAGGACACCTGATCCGCACCACAGCTGGGCGGATCCAGACATAATGGTCAGGATCTGTTTCAGCTGCGGCGTCTCAGTATACCGCAAACTGCAGCTCGCAGTATACTGTGCAGGGCCGGCCTTAGGGGTGTGCGAGCTGTGCGGCCTCACAGGGCGCCATATAAGGGTGTGGCCGCTGAGGGGTGTGGTCACTGAGGGGCGCTGTAAAGCTTTCTCGCACAGGGCGCCTAAAGCCGGCCCTGATACTGTGCTTTGGGTAACGGGAGGACGCTAGTTTGTGTCCTCCTGTTACCCTTCGGAGAACTATAGTGAAAAGCCCTAACCCCATAGTTCTCCTTTAACCTTCTCAACACTTTTATTGCACTAGGTTGTGGCGCTTCCGTCTCCAACTTCTGTTTTTCTAGCACACACGTCAGACACCCCGGTCCAGACCTAACAGAAGCCGCACACCAGCAATAGATCCCCCTAAATACGGTCCTTCCCCTCCATTTTCCCACCTCACCACCAACCACGTCCCTTCCCCTTTCCCCCACCTAATCTTCATCCCCCCTCCCCCACGGGCCCTCAAAGAGCGCTGAACACGGGACAATTCTTCTAACATTCTGCTATAATTTTCCTTAATCCTTAAATTTCTCTACCGCGTCTCTTCCAGGTGCGCATGTCATGAAGAAAGGGGGTCATGAAAACATTTCATTTGGATGACTCGGCCCCACCGTAAGTGACAGTATCCTCCCACATCTCACAGCCCAGAAGCATGGACATCCAGCTGCAATCTACAGAGGGCGAGAGTGCCTAAGTACCGGACATGGAACGGAGTAAGGCCAGAACCATGTAGGGAGCCCAGTGGGAGGAGAGCACCATCCCCCAGCCAGTCACCCCTTTCATGGACTTACTAGTGAGTCCTCACATCACCTGACCACTCACACTAGCGTTACATGGATGGCAAAAGTGGCAGGCAGGGCGGGGAGAAGGCGGGGGAAGAGGCAGAGCAGGAGGGGGGCCAAGTTGCTGCACCATGGGCCTCTAGGTTGTACTTGCCATCTGGACTAAAAGTTGCCAGTCAGCCCTTGCTGTATTCTGCACCTGCCGAGCGCAGAGAGCTGACTTAAGTGCAGATGGCATCGGCGCCCGGCGGTTGCGGTATTCAGGATTGTGGGCGGCATCGGACTACATGTCGCAACCGCGGGGCGCAGTTGCCGCCCGCAATTACATCAGCTCTCGGCGCCCGGCAGGTGCGGAATACAGCAGGGGCTGACTGGCGCCCAGCGGTTGTGACATGCAATGAAAATTATTAGTGCCCCCCCAGATTTGACTGTGGTATCTTATGTGCCCCCCCATATATTGTTCCTAGAGCCGCCACTGAAGGAGAGGCAGCTGTGTGCACCAACCCCTTGCTGTTTTTGGCCGAGCCGCTGCCAAACTAGTAGATGCAGCTGTGTTAAAGTGGCAGAGGCAGTGTCCCCAGCCTCCCAGGTCCAACAGACACGGCTGTCGCCGCTTTAATACAGCTGCATCTACTAGATGACTGCCAGAAGCTCAAACATTTGGTCTACTCCTGCCTATTGCTCTGGAGGACTGAAAAGAGACTTGCTGATCATTTCTCCCCTGCTGAACTCCATAGCTTAGTTTTAATATTTTGGAAAAAGTGCAACACATTCCTCCATCTACACTAAACTGTGTGGATGAAGGAATCTCCCACTGGGCCAAGCTTCCGTATCTTGCTAGGGCCCGCCGGCTGTCAAAATACCTGAACAATCTGAATGGATGCAGGCATTGTTTAGGTATTTTGAGAGCCAGTGGGGCCGACCAGCAAGATACTGAAGCTTGGTCCAGTGGGAGATTCCTCCATCCACACAGTTTAGAGTAGATGGAGGAATCCGTTGCACTTTTTCCATCTGGCCATAGAAAATCTATAGGTATATGGCCAGCTTTACAGTAATTTCAGTATATTCTTTGTATATATTGTATGTTTATGTATACTTTTTCTGATAAAATGACAATATTATATCACCAAATGCATTGATGGTATAAACAATTTTATGTGTTTCTGCGATAAATATAAGCTTCAATTTATTGGGGTAACTGGTCTTCCTATCATGCATACCTGCTCTAAGTCAGTGACTCACCAGGAAGTGAAGCCAAGATCAAAATGACAACTTTAAAATCTGCACTTTTATTAACCAAGACAGAAGTGGCAGCTCACATATTTCTATCCTCACAAGTAATTTGTGGCAGATATATTTTGCTGCAGCGGTGTAAAAGAGATTAATATAAAATAGAAATCAAACTACATTGTTAGCTGACCATGGACAGGTAACCAGCCATATAAATTGTTTGCAATCTAGTTGGGATCTATGTCCTTCTTTTACATACTGTCAGCATAACTCACTGCAGATCTACTGTATATAATAAACAAATATATTCATTCTATTTTGTCCTCATTTTCACACATATTACAAAGGTGATGAACCTCCTGACTCAATCTGCCCTCTGAATAACATCCTTCCCATATCAGTTGCTGAAAACAACATAGCATATCCTGTCGGACTTAGAGGCTGTTCCTACGTGCTGCTCTGAGATGAGTACTCCCTGTAACATAAAGGGAGGGCAGTACTGATTTAGCAATAAAGGTTCTGTAAAATGTCTGCAATTAAAATGTGCTGCTGGCCTGGATAGTATGTCTAGACTTTTTGGACTGCCAAATTCAGATTGCACTGGTCTACAAATTTTGGGAAATTATCAACCTCCGAGATAAAATGTGTTAATTCTTACATATTTTGATTAGATGAATTAGAAAACAGGTGATAAAGGTGCTGGTTGGCTTAAGTTTTCAAGATATTTCACAATAAGGATTTATACACAGGCGAGTATATTTGCCTACAAGGGAGGAAGGTGTCTGATGATCATGTTGCCTCGTAACTTCGACAAAGTAGAACAATGGAAATGGTACCACATGGAAGTGTATACATTTATTTTCACTTTGAGACTAAAGATTATTACCTAACTGTAATGTATTGTTCTTTTATTGTCATTGCCTAACAATTCCAAGGAACAGTTGTGTGATATTTTCCCTCAAGATGCCTCCAAACTGTGTAAACAAAACAGGTAACATCGGCTACATTTGTGGTGAGGTTACATTTGCATCTCAAAAGTGCAGTATGACGGCAGTGGCAAAAAAGGCATACCACCTATATTTTGGATGCAAAATAGGGGATCAAAACAAGAGTTGGGCCCTCATTATTGTTGCAATACATGTGCAGCTTATCTGTGTCACTGGCTAAACAAGAAAAAAAAAATCCATGCCTGTCGCAGTCCCAATGGTGTGTAGGGAACCCACCAATCATAGTAGCGACTGCTATTTTTGCATGGTTCCCCCAAGTGCAAATGGGATCTCAAGAAAGAAGAAGTGGACCAAGGAATATCCAAATATTCCATCCACACTGTGTACTGTACCCCATGGTGAGGACTTGCCTATTCCAGATCCACCAAAATCCTACTCTCTAGACTCAGATGATAAAGTCGATGGGCAGGATGCAGCTGATCCGGGGCCGTCGATGTCAGCAGACCCAAACTTAGGCCCACTGTAGGCTTCTCCTGAACAACATCTAATTTCACAGAGTAAACCAAATTACATAGTCAGGGATTTGGAATTGCCTAAGAGTAAGCCAGAGCTACTGGGCTCCAGATTACAACAGTGGAACCTCTTGCAGAGTGATATCAGGATCTCCATTTTCATTAATTGCCAAAAAGATCTGGTTCAGTATTTCTTAGTGGAAGGTGATTTGTTTTGTTTGCAATGATAATGATGGCTTAATGACAGCCCTAACATTACCCACAATCCAGATGAATGTAGATTGTTCATAGATTCATCTAAAACAAGTGTAAAAGCTGTTTTATTGCACATTGGCAATATTTTGCCATCCGTTCCTGAAACAGCTGCAGAGGTGTATAAAGTATGCGGAACATCAGTGGCAGCTCTGTGGTGATTTGAAAGTTGTTGCCCTGTAGCGTGGATACACGAAGTACTGCTGTTTCCTCTGTGAATGGGACAGTCTAACCAGAGATTCTCATTATGTCAAGAAAGACTGGCCATCATGACAGTCCTGTGAGCCAGGAAAGAAAAATGTTCAAAATCCAGCTTTTCTTAAATCTCAGAAAATTTTGTTGCATATAAAGCTGGGGCTGATGAAGAACTTTGTAAAGGCTATGGACAAAACAAAACCAGGTTTCCAATATCTCTATGAAAAGTTTCTAAGACTTAGTGAAGTCAAAATGAAGGCGTCTTTGTCGGTCCACAGATTCGAGAACTTCTCCGAGATGAAAGGTTTGATTGTCTGTTGTGCGGCAAGGAAAAGAAGGCATGGGAAGCCTTCAACAGAGTTTTTCGGGAACAGCAAGGCAGATGACTATAAAAAACTTGTGGAACATTTGCTTAGGTCAAGGGTGCCCACAATTTTGTGTGCGAAGATCTACTTCTTGTATGTTTTACCTGGACTGTGGCTGATGTGTGTGGCCCCAGGGCCCGGATCTAAGGCTTCCCCAGACTGTGTCTGATGTGTGTGGCCCCAGATCTAAGGCTTCCCCAGACTGTGTCTGATGTGTGTGGCCCCAGGGCCCGGATCTCTGGCTTCCCCAGACGACTGGAGCAGCTGAATTCTGAACTCTGGGCAGCATGGCTTCCAGTGGCAGGGGCTCGGCCAGAACATAGCGCCACCTGCCGGCCAAGTCGGAAAACTGCACCCGGTCAGCAGCAGCTGAGTGCCCAGATAAACGGAGCAGCCAAATTGAACTAGCAATAGCGATCTACCAGAAATAGCTTTGCGATCGACTGGTAGATCGCGATCGACCTAGTGGGCACCCCTGGCTTAGGTCCTATTAAGCACTAGGTGCAAACATGGCACTGAAAATTCAGTTCTTACACTCACATTTAGACTATTTCCCTTTGAACTGTGGGGCAGTGAGTGATGAGCATGGGGAGAGATTCCAGCAGGATATCGCAGGCATGGAGAAAAGATACCAAGGGAAATGGAGTCCGTGCATGCTTGCCGATTACTGATGGAATTTCTCCAGGGATGATCATACTGCAGTTCACAAGAGAAAAGCCAAAAAGCACAGTTTAGATACTGAGTAAAGATGGAACCTTGTTGTTTAATCTGATGTTAGAGCTTGTCAGTTTTTCATGCAAAAGGCATGAACATGTTACATGAAAAGTCAATAAATGAATGGAAAGTTATGTTATTGGTATAAATAAAAATATACATTTATAATGGTTGGTGTGGCACCATTCTCATTGGTATATCACATTTTGCAGAAAAGGTATGGAGCATATTTGCACACCCCCCTCGTAATTTTGAATTATTTTGATGCAATTTTGACCTAAAGCTTTATCTTGGAAACTGGAGCCAATTAATACTCAGGATTTAATCTTCCTTTATTAGTGACCCAATTCTGCTAAAATTTAGCTACTTTAATTTCCGAGGCTTTCTCCTTGTAGACCAGTGTCGTCTGCAAAGCAAGATGGATGCATGAGATGCACGGCAATAATGATGTTAAGTTCATTGTTGCTAACCACGTTGTCCACTTGCATCCCTCAATGCACATGCCCACTGTAGGCCAATAGACAATTGTGCCAACTAGGGATGCACCGATACCACTTTTTTAAGACCGAGTACCGATACTTTTGATCAAGTACTCACAGATACCAATTACCGATACTTTTTCTTAAAAGGGACAGGTCACATTTTTTCTAAAGCAATACAAACTAATGCTTTAAGGTCACTAGTACGAGTACTCACCCAAACACTCGGTATCAGCACCGATACTAGTATCGGTATCGGTGCATCCCTAGTGCCAACCCATAACATGCCTCCTTCCCTAGTGTCTGCACACATCATACTACCCCCATTGTTACTATTACCACCTCCCTAAATGCCCTACTACTCCTGATTTACAGCAGCTCCAGGAGTGTGGACAACTATACACATTCTCTTACATCAGTATGCTGACAAACATGTAAAATAGGAAAGGGTTTCTGGACATTGACAGGGAGCAATGTCACCGGAAGTGATGATCCACTACAAGTTCCTACCACCACCTGCTGTGACCCATAATTGAAAAAAAAACTTTGCCAGACACGTGTGTTGAAATTGTGTAAAAACAAAAATGAGTTAGCTTCTACACTTTTAAAGCACAAAAAAAATCTGTTGGGCATAATTGACTGGTAATATTGTAAAATTATGCAAACTGCAACACCATTAGGCCCCTTTCACACTGGAAGCCCAATCAGGTCAGCCTGTCATTTTTTTTACAGGTGGACCTGATCGGATGCCCAATGCTAGTCTATGGATGGGCGTCCATTTACACCCGGTTACCCCAGACAGGTCTGGAGAAACAAACGAAACAGTTCCGTTTCACTGGACCCGATCTTGCTGGTTCAGGGTGAATCTTATGTAAATGGACAAGTCTGTTTACCTCCGACTCCTCAGAGACTGACATCCCTACTGTATAAGTTAAGATTTAGTATTGCATAGGTACACCCAAAAATTTGTGAGCTGGCTGCTACTCTTTGAAATCACAAGCAAGTCTATTTGCAGGGCTTGAAAATTAACTTGTCCTCTCGTCCGTGACGAGAGGACGCCAGTCCCGAGCAAGTCACAGTGTTCACCCGGTAACGGGTGTGTGCATTTAGCGGGTCTTTTCTGCCCGTGCGTGCCCGCCAGGGGGCGCGCGCGAGCAGAAAAAAATTGCCGTCTGGAGACGGCAACCCGCAGATGCTGCAGTGCCGTCCGTCCGTTTTTTTTACTACGGGCGGACGGCAAGAGGTTAAATAGCAACCAGCGCACACTGTGTCTGGCTGACAGTTCTCCATACACACAGCACAGAGCTCACACCCCATCCGCCAACATAATTTCTGGCCTCCGGCCTCCTGTGTACCGTCTGCGGTCTCCAAAGTGAAAGCTTGGGGACAGCTCTGTGACTGCAGCCATTGGTGAGCCGCCTTACCTTTACAGGTAAGGCGGACGGAATGGACAAGGGGGACAGAGGGAATACAGGCAATGGGGGTCCGGGGGCAAAGTGCTGGGGATGACCGGATTGTAAAAGCCGACAGTGACACCGTATAGTTCTTTATGTGATTGGGATTCCTGGGTATCAGTGAAGGGGGGAGAACAAAGCTTGTTTGATGTTCTCTGATGTTTGATGTACAGGATGCAGAAATGGAAAGAGTGTACAGTGAAATTAACTAAAATATTACAGACCAAAAGAGAGACAAAGAAAAAGGGAAAGAAACAAAAAATTATAATCTGTATGTAATAAAGTTTTTTGAGCAGTTTTTGGTGTGCACTACCAGTGGGCCCACAATCAAGGGGCAGCTCTAGGTTCTGCCATACAGATAATTTTTTGTTTATTTACCTTTCTCTCTTTTTGGTTGGTAATATTGTTGTTATTTTCGCCGTACACTTTCCTATTTTGCATCCTGTACCCCCACATGTCATCTCAGGACGTATTTTGCTTTCATACAGTGCAACAGTGACATATACACCACAGTATACTTATTTACTGCCTACAATACATTACATAATGTTCATTTGCCAATATTTACTGTTGCCATGAGCACCAACACTCGTTCCAAATTGGTTTATGATGTTGCTTTTGCTGCCTTTGCATTAGATAACAGCCTGTTATGACATCAGGATACCACCTTAATGTCTCCTAGGCTTATTCCATTCAATTTGTAATGCTGCTGGCTTTATTATGCATTAGTCCCTGTTTTTAGCCTTAATATTATGGCCAATGTGGTTGCTAAGGAACACTTAGGGGAAATTCCCCCAACACTGGAGCAGGAGACCACGGTCCTCTGTCCCGTTCCGTGCACGCGCCAGGTGAGACGTTGTGACTTGAGTGCACACTTCCGCCGCTGCTGGTTAACAGGAAAGACCTTGCGTTCCACACGGTGCTCTCGCTGGTGGACGCGGGCGGAGCCAGATGGCAGCCCAGCGTCTTGACAGAAGCAGAACACAGCACGCGCTGGTAACTATTTAAACTTGTGTGCGCTGTGACTCATACGGCATCGGCGTCCTCTCGTCACAGACAAACTAAGTACATTTTTAAGCCCTGTAAATTGCAAGGCTATAGTACGGTCATGCTGATTGGTGACATTTTCGACAGACTGGCAAGACACCATAAAATGTTTCAAGCCCTGTCTATTTGCATCACTTTTTATAAATAATTGGATCATAGTGATATTTCAAACTAACTTTTTTACGTAATTAGTATAACACACGTTTTCAATCTTGTAATCAGTTAGTCACTCTTTTTACATGGAGGTAAGCAGTAATTCTGCTGCTTAGTATCATGGTATGCCCTACACTGAACAAAAACCAGAGAGCAAAGCAACAATTTCTCTGAGGAGATCAGAAAGAGGATTTTAGAACCGTGTGTCAAAGCTAAAAGCTATATGACCATCTCAAAGTGACACTAAAGTCAGAAGTTAAATCTTAAAAATTCTTTTAAGTACCTTAACTATTAACAAAAATTTAGCTTATTTGTGTTTCACTCGGTTGTATCATCTGCTCCCGCAATGGACTACAATTTCAATACAAATTAAGCCAAACGTGAGATTGTAGTCCATCTCAGGAGTTTAGAGTGGTGGCTACTTTACAACACACACAGGGACCATGGGGAACAAAATTAGCCACCCTCCAGAAGGAAGGACAGTGTCAGCACCAATTCAGAGATGAAACTACATTTTTGTTAATAGTTAAGATACTGTGGTAGTTTGGGGAATATAGCATAATGGAGAGCGCTAAGTGACCACTCCTGAAGCCGACTTTATCATATAAGGACAGTCTTTATTCACTCAAAGGCCAACAATCCATGTACTTCACATTATCATATGTTTTTCTTCAGCATAACGAAACCTAACAGTTCATTTAACTTTCACCAAAACATCATATTTCTGTCTCACCAACACCTGGCTGTCCCATACACTCCCGAAGTCTCAGGACTTCACCGTATTTCTCTGCAAATACAGTCCTCAGTATCGCTCAGCAGCTTTCCTCAAAATATTCTGTTGAATCAATGATCAATAGCAAAGCCTGATTTTTATTAAGTAGGAAATAAACAATAAATGATGCCAATTACTTTGGTCAGTTTTAAGTTTTTGGGTCAACATTGTAGTTTTTTTGGCCATGGAAGAGTTAGAACCTCTGACAACATTTTAGTGCTACCTCTGTCCCTATTTAATAAACTTTCCCTTACTGTCTTTTTGGTTGGTGTCAGACAGAACTAGAGGTAAGGGGTAATTCCTCTAAAGGGGCCAAAGGCAGCAATAAAATCAAGGGTGGTTTAGAACCTCCACCAGGATTTTATGCCACCTGTGTCCCCAATAAGCAACGTCCTTCTAACTTCCTGTCCAAGTTATGGTTGTCAGACAAAATAGGGACAGGAGGAAAAAACACTGCTTAAATTATACTTAAAAGCTAAACAGTCTAAACAAGCCCTAAATCCAGTTACTATGTGACGCACAACATTCATGAAGAGAAAACCCCACAAAGTGAACCTATACCAAATGAGTCATATCCCCCTTCATTTGTTTGTAAAATGCACCCCCCCC
>NW_017307541.1:392835-398391 GCF_000935625.1 Nanorana parkeri | reverse complement strand
CCAACCCCCAACCCCCACCAGACACCGCAGCTCAGTGTAGGAGGGTTTAAGCAGAAAATGCAGTACTGTCAATACAAAAGCAGTGGGTAAGATATGCTCATCAAATTGTAGTGTAAGCAGGCGACAACTTTAAATTAAGGCGCAGTGCAGCATTGTTGTCCTCAATACAGAAAGCTGCATAACTTGGACCACAATGGCAGGGTCAACAGGTATTTGTGAAACTTTGCTGAATAAGGTAAAATGTTTAGTGCAGATGCAATTTGAATTAAGTGCTGCAGCAAATTTTTATTGTATGGAAAACCATAATTCAGCTTTTAAAAACTCAAGGAAATATTTCCTTAACAGGGTAACAGACAGCATTTAAATCCCAACTCCTACTTTTCCTTAACTATCCAAAAGATACAACTGGGTGTTCCTAGTGAGGATGAATACTCAGGAACATTTACAGTTTAAAAAAGAGAGAGAGGAAAGAGCGGAAAAGCCTTTATAGTGTAAAGTATTTATACTGCTCTTGGAACCAAGTGGTTGTTAAAATTTTTACAAGAAAATTTGGAAAACATTACTTGCAAAAGTAAAGTTGCTAATGACCATGGAAATGGTGACACAACTTGGATAAAATAGCGGTGGAGAACAAATCTGTGTCAACACAGTAGATAGTTGCTCTCAGGGGACACAAGGAGGTATTCAGGTATTGTCGAGGGACATTAGGATGGTCAAAGATATATAATCTGCATTTTTAAACAACCCAAGGGTGGTAGTGTGTCTGAGAGGCACCTGATGTATGTAGATTGTGTGCAGTACATGCATACAAATACAGACATTCCTCGTTTAACGAGCTACCTGCTTACCGACTGCCCAGACTTTCGACCGGGGGTGTGCTTTTCAGACATACAACCAAATTCGGACTTGCGACCGCGCAGTTCAGACGTAGAAGCACGAGCGGCATTGCGGCTTCTTCTACAGTACAGTGCAGCCTATGGTGACTTCTACTGCTACATTGCGACATTGATTTTGTGCAAAAAAATCTCCAGATTTCTGGGTGAGTACTATGCAGCATACCGTCTACAATACAGTACTGTATGGATAGTACAGTACTGTATATTTGCAACACTACAGTACTGTATATGCATGGTATTCCAGCCACCTTGCTGTTTCTCTGATGTGCAGCCCAGGTGGTACATTGTAGTGTGACAATGTACAGTACTTTTTCTTGAAGAGTTGTGTTGGGAGATCTGGGTACCTTATTCCATACTGTACTGTTTATTTTGTACCCCTTAGTACAAGATGTCCTCAAAACGGAAGAGTTCACCTGGAAAAAGCAGCAAAAAACAAAGGAAAGCTATTGATCTTGACATGAAAGTGAAGATAATAAATTACTACGAAGCTGGTAAAAAAGTTAAAGCAATAGCACAGGACTTGAATCTGGCACATTCAACCATTTCAACCATCCTGAAGGACAAATACAGAGTGAAGGAGGCAGTGAAAACATCAACAGGTTTTAAAGCCATAATAATTAGGCAGCGGAAAGGCCTCATTCATGACATGGAAAAATTATTGGCGATCTGGTTTGATGACCAGATACAAAAAAGAATGCCAATGAGTCTTTCAATAATTCAAGCCAAGGCACTCAGTATCTTCAAGACTTTGAAGGTGCGTGAAGGTGAAGAGTCGACTGAAACTTTCACAGCAAGTCATGGATGGTTTCAGAGGTTTTGTCGCAGATTTGACCTGCATAATCGGAGTGTCAGTGGTGAGGCGGCAAGTGCAGATGTGGAAACAGCAGAAACATTTCTTGACCAATTTGATAAAATCATAGAGAAAGGCAGCTACTGTCCAGAACAAATCTTCAATGTGGATGAAACCAGACTTTTTTGGAAGAAAATGCCTGAAAGGTCCTGCATACACAAAGAAGCTAAAACAATGCCTGGCTGCAAGGCTTTTAAGGACAGGGTCACATTGTTGTTGGGAGGAAATGTTACTGGGTTCACGTTGAAGCCTTTCCTCATCTATCGGTCCAAGAACCCATGTGCATTGAAGAACATTAGTAAGCACACATTGCCCTATACTATCGAGCGAACAACAAGACACGGATGACGCAAGCTCTATTTGAAGATTTGTTCAATAACTGCTTTACACCCTCGGTGAAGCATTACTGTCTGGAAAAGGGCGTTCCCTTTAAAACCATCCTTCTGCTTGATAATGCTCCAGGCCACCCCCAGCATCTTGATGATCTACACCCAGATGTAAAGGTAGTGTATCTGCCTAAAAACACAACTGCTATCCTTCAGCCAATGGACCAGGGGGCTATAGCTACCTTCAAAGCATACTATTTGCGCACAACTTTTTCCAAAGCTGTAGCAACAACAGAAAACAAAGAAGTAACCCTTTGTGATTTCTGGAAATCATACAACATTTTAGAGTGCATTAAGAACATTGCATCAGCTTGGGAAGGAGTGACAGAAAAGTGAACGCAAGGCATATGGAAAAAATGCCTAAAACATTTTGTGCATACATCAGAAGCATTTGACAAAGATGAACATGTCAATCTTATAAACAAACCAACCAACGAGCTTAATTTTGAGGTTGAACTGCAAGATATTAAAGAATTAGTGGAATATACTGAGGGAGAGCTAAGTACGGAAGATTTAATAGAGTAAGCAACACTTAGAAGAGGAGGAAGAAGAGGAAAGAAGAGGAAAGAATTGAAGAAGTACCAAAGAACTTCACTGCAAAGGGATTAGCAGTTGTGTTGTCAAAAGTGAATGCAGCTAGGTTAGAACTGGAAGCTATGGATCAGATTGTTGAACGGTTCACAAAAGTGGAACGACAAATAAGTGAACTTTTACGAATCCCAAGAGCTTGTATCCCCAACAACTCCAGCCAGCCAACAAAGGGCACCACAAAATTTCTTGCATACATTGTTTACTTGTTTAGTGAGTGTCAATGTCTTTTTTTTGTACAGTACACCTTGTTTATACAGTACAGTTTTGCTGATTGTACTGTACAGTCCAGCTCTAGTACTACTTTTATGCAAATAAAAACAAATGGACAAAGAAAAATCCAACTTGATAACTTTCTTTGCTCTGAATATTGTAATATACATATTATACTGTATACAATTCCTCGTTTAACAACCTAGTCGCAGGAACGGAACTAGGTCGCTAAACGAGGAATGCCTGTATACGATGATACAATCATGTTGTAAGAAGAGGAAACATATAAATGTTAGTACATATACATTGCATTGGAAGCCATAGCAACTCTGTGCATGTGGGTCAACTTCTTATATCCCAGGCAGTGTGGAGTATACCAATGAGTTCCATCAGACACTGCATGTGTCCAGTTCAGTCTCTGAGAGATTAGAGAGCAGGTTGGGGATGATAAAGAGTGAACAGAAGGGTGGCAGTGAGGAAACTATTATCTGGGGTAGGGAATAGAGTACAAGTGTAGTACAGAGTAGCCAAGGAAGGGGGGGAGTGAAAGGAGGGTGAGGGCAGGGGAGGAGGGGTATCACCTCTCCATCCATATTTCCAGTCCACAGACCAGTATCAGGGAATTACAAAGATGCTTGGCACGGGAGAGCAGCATACTCTGGTTTGATGGAGAAATATTTTCAGTGATACCAAACCCACAAGAATTTGAGAGGGTATGTTTAAGCTGTATAGCTTTTATCCAGGACATCATCAGCCAACCCAGGCGCCTCAGTGTCAGTTCCATAAAGATCTAGTTAACCAGGTGGAAGACTTTTTTGGCATCTATGGAGAGTAGTATAAAGGGTGCAGATCTGGACTTGGTGCAATATATTACACCCAATATGCTGATGGTATTGTTGTGGGCTATCCTAGTAGGCACAAAGCCTAATGGTCATGATGTATGATGTCCCAGATGAGTGGTATGAGATGAGTCACACAAATTTTAGTGAATAGTTTTAAATCAGTATTTAGTAGTGAAATTGATTTGTGGTGGGGACATTGCAGGGGGTAATGTGAGATCTCAAGGTGTCTATGAGAAAATATGTACCTTCCCCTACTACATTATAGGCTTTCACAAACTGGGGAGAAAGAAAGCAAGTGTTTTATAGTACATAAGAGAGAAGCCATCTGGACCTGGAGCTTTCCTGGTGTTTGTTTGGGCCATTGCTTGTGAGGGTTCCTCCTGTGTAATTGGTGTGTCTATGGAGAAAATCACTTACGCTGGAAGGTGACATAAGTCGGCATCAGATAGGTACGCATTGAGGGCAATAAGGTCAGCTAAGATGGAGCTAGCTAATGTTTTCCTGTGGGTTGCCTCCAGTTTAAGGATGGCACCCAGGAGGTTGTCAATTTGTTCAGTCCTAGCTTTTAAAAACCCCACATACAGGTGAAACTCGATTAGAATATCGTGCAAAGGTTAATTTATTTCACTAATGCAACTTAAAAGGTGAAACTAATATATGAGATAGACTCATTACATGCAAAGCAAGATAGTTCAAGCCGTGATTTGTCATAATTGTGATGATTATGGCTTACAGCTCATGAAAACCCCAAATCCACAATCTCAGAAAATTAGAATATTGTGAAAAGGTGCAATATTCTAGGCTCAAAGTGTCGCACTCTAATCAGCTAATTAAGCCATAACACCTGAGCTCCTGGGTTCCTGAGCCTTTAACCCTTTCGCTGCCAAGCACTCCGGAACATTTTTCAAATCAGCTGGCTAAGCCATTTTTGCAATTTTTTCCTATGCATTTGATTTTCAACTGCTGCATTGCTAGCGTTTGTAAAAGACCCCCCAAACCATATATTTTCTGAAAGCGCAGGCCCGGTAGAATAAAAAGATGGTGATAATAAATTTGTAGGCCCAGCGATAATTGCGCAAATGTTTCTCAAATTAATATTAAACCGATAAAAATACACAATTCAATTGTTAAAACACACCAAAATCAGTATTCATGCACAAAACAAAATTATTTTCTGACTAAATCTAAAAGATAAAACTGTATTGAGTTAATAAATAACAAATATTAGCAAATTTGTAATTGCGCCTTTTTGCGGAAAGGTAAAAAAATTACGGTACGCAAAACTGTAAATAAGCGACTTTTGTTAAAAAATTGTTTTCACGCTGTGCTGGTGTTTGTGTTGTGATAAAATGATACAGGCGTATATTTATTGCAACACAAAGATCACAACGCATGGCAATGTGTCACAAAGCTTTGCCATGCGCTGCCAGTTAATTTAATTTTTTTTAAAGAAAAAAATACATTTAAAAAATCATGCACTACGATGCGTTCTAACAACGCACTGCAGCGCATGTGCATGGCGTACACCTCAATATGTGTATGTTATGTGGGGGGAGGGAGGGGTTGTGCTTTTTTTTATTAGGTTTTTTGTACACATTTTTTTATTTTTTACATTTTCCATTTATTTTTTAATAATTTTTTTTACTGTTGGGGGGGCTGCGGCTAAATATCTGGGGTCTAAATAAACCACTGACATTTCCCTTTTGAAATAGAAAAAGAAATTGAGGACACCAAATCCTCAATTTCTTTTTCTGCAGCCTCAGCACTCAATGAATGGGAAG
>NW_017307541.1:368873-389937 GCF_000935625.1 Nanorana parkeri | reverse complement strand
TAGTAAAAATATCTTACTATCATTAGTTTCTGAATGAGGAGGAGCCTCTGTAGTGAGTGCTAGTCCCCATTCATAAATTCTTGAATGAACAGGCTGTGATGTAGATCGCAGCCTGTTCATTCATAACTGGGGACACATAGTACTATGTGTCCCTAAAAGAAATTGAGGACATAAGTCCTCAATTTCTTTTTCTGCAGCCCCAGCACTCAATGAATGGGAAGCACTCAGTACAGAGGCTTCTCATTCATTCACAAACTAATGATAGTAAAAATATCTTACTATCATTAGTTTCTGAATGAGGAGGAGCCTCTGTAGTGAGTGCTAGTCCCCATTCATAAATTCTTGAATGAACAGGCTGTGATGTAAATCACGATCACTCAGACGATCACTCCGATGTTTGCTCTGCACAGAGGGATCGTTAAATATCAATGATATTTAACGATACCCCGCTCGGCCATACTACAGAGCTGCTGTCATCCAAAAACTGACAGGATGACAGCGGCTCCGATCACTATGCCGCTCGGCCATCCTGAATTGCAGCCAGCCGCCGCTTGCTCCCCCGACCCCCCCGCCGGTGATTTTATTACGGATCCCTGCTGCCACAGACCCTAAAAGCGGGGGACAGCAGCGGGGATGCATGGAGTCTCTCATCCCTCCCTGGGGTGGCTCCAGGGAGGGATGAGAGACTCCAGATGCCGGCGGCCGGCAGCAGCGGTGCCGGACGGGCGCCCGGTATTTTTGATGATAGCAGTCATCAGCGGCTTGTGAGCCGCTGATGACAGCTATTATTTTGAAGGGGACAGTCTGCTGAACAATTCTACTATAAAGTCATGGTCGCTAAAGTGACCATGAGCTTATAGTAGATCTGTAAATGCCAGGTCCGTACGGCATACTGAGCTGGCCAGCCAGGAGCACTTTTGTAGCTCCGTATGCAGTACGTCGTTGGCAGCGAAAGGGTTAAATGGTCTCTCAGTCTGGTTCAGTAGGAATCACAATCATGGGAAAGAATGCTGACCTGACAGTTGTGCAGAAAACCATCATTGACACCCTCCATAAGGAGGGAAAGCCTCAAAAGGTAATTGCAAAAGAAGTTGGATGTTCCCAAAGTGCTGTATCAAAGCACATTAATAGAAAGTTATGTGGAAGGGAAAAGGGTGGAAGAAAAAGGTGCACAAGCAGCAGGGATGACCGCAGCCTGGAGAGGATTGTCAGGAAAAGGCCATTCAAAAGTGTTGGGGACTTTCCAAGGAGTGGACTGAGGCTGGAGTCAGTGCATCCAGAGCCTTGGAGGAAGAATGGAGAGGCACACACTGCAAGATGCTTCAAGTCCAGTGTGAAGTTTCCACAGTCTGTGTCGATTTGGGGAGCCATGTCATCTGCTGGTGTTGGTCCACTGTGCTTCATGAAGTCCAGGGTCAGCGCAGCCGTCTACCAGGAGATTTTGGAGCACTGAATGCTTTCTTCCGCAGACGAGCTCTATGAGGATGCTGACTTCATTTTCCAGCAGGACTTGGCACCTGCCCACACTGCCAAAAGCACCAAAACCTGGCTCAAGGACCGTGGGATTACTGTGCTTGATTGGCCAGCAAACTCACCTGACCTGAACCCCATAGAGAATCTATGGGGCATTGCAAAGAGAAAGATGAGAGACATGAGACGGAACAATGCAGAAGAGCTGAAGGCCGCTATTGACGCATCCTGGTCTTCCATAACACCTCAGCAGTGCCACAGGCTGATAGCTTCCATGCCACGCCGCATTGAGGCAGTAATTGCTGCAAAAGGGGCCCAAACCAAGTACTGAGTACATATGCATGCTTATACTTTTCAGAGGTCCGATATTGTTCTATGTACAATCCTTGATTTATTGATTGCATGTAATATTCTAATTTTCTGAGATTGTGGATTTGGGGTTTTCATGAGCTGTAAGCCATAATCATCACAATTATGACAAATCACGGCTTGAACTATCTTGCTTTGCATGTAATGAGTCTATCTCATATATTAGTTTCACCTTTTAAGTTGCATTAGTGAAATAAATGAACTTTTGCACGATATTCTAATTATTCGAGTTTCACCTACATATAAGATTTTTGGGCTTCCCATATAATCATGGCATAGCAGTCTGGGGTAGTACAGAGAAAATAATATTCCATTATTTATTTTGGGATATCTGGGTTATGGCTGCATGGTCCAAGATTAAGATAGAACCTAATGAGGGTCTGAAAATAATGTGTAGACCATCACTTTGGGATGGAGGATGTGCCAAATATCTAACAATTGAAAGTGCCAGAGATACTTCTTATGTGCTTGAGAGAACTAAAGAACATGTGGGAGGTTTATCTAAAAAGTGTCAACCAGCATGGAATTCCCCTCCCACTATGATGCTTAACTCTGCACAGGCTAGTGGAAGTTCTGGTGTGTCTGTTAGAAAGGGTATCTGGCTTGTGTTTGGTAGGCATAAGTTGTTGAAAGTGCATATCTGGTCTAGATTAAGGGGGTGGAGGGCTTGTGGGCAAATAAAAGGCAGGCTAATCCCCTCCTAAGCAATTAAGAAACATGGAGCAGCTCCACCCTCGTGCCTCCAACTCCTCTGCTGGAACCGAGGTACCTGGTAAAGCTTCCGCCAGCCGTCACTAAGCAATAGGTTAAAAAAAAGGCACTCGTAAGGGGATCCGTCTATCCAATACTTTATTTGCAGAAATAGAAGAGACACAATGCTAAAAACTCATAGGAAAATGTAATCCCAGAAAAATACCCATACAGATAATATCTACCCAACCTTAATCCTAATCTTCAGAGTGGAAAGACAGTACTATAGCATCATAAACCAGGTAATATATGGGATTGACATTTTTCTATGTGTTTTTAGGATTGTGTCTTTCTATGTGATGTTATATGGGAAGTTCCTATTCAATTTACAATTTGCATAAGTATTTTTACTATGCATACATCTACAAAATTGTTTTCCTTTTTGTATGTGCATGTTGCGATGTTATATAGGAGATTATATTTACAGTATATGTCTTTTTTTTTCCAAATACATTTTTTATTTGGTTTTAACAGAACATCACGCACGTGGAGTGCATCAAAAGTACAACATGTACAGTACAAGTAGAAGTGGGATACATGTAAATCAAAAATGAAGAAATACAGGCATATGTCATTATGAAGTAGGGGATGATGCGGTTGTCAAAACATTTATCAAAGGTGCTATGACTATTGCAATAGGTACAAACCGCTAGGGGTATAGAGGGAGGGGAGAAAGAGAGGAAAAAGTAGAAAAGACAGACAGAGGTAAAGAAAAGAGGAATCACACATTATTGCATCGTGGGAGTCCACCATTTCCATTTTTTGTGGAATGAAGGTAGGGTGCCGCTTTTAATCGCATAAAGTCTCTCCAGATCATAGTGTAGGGTTAAAGTTTGGTGTGTTTCACTAATAGAGACACTGACCGTACTTCTCCAGTGTCTCACTATTGTGAGCTGAGCTGCCAGCAGTGTGTGGACAACCAGGGCTCTATCATCTGCCTCAGGGAAGACTCCGGAGCCGTAAGGGTTAAGAGTACGTCATCAGCAAAAAGCGTGACCTTCTGTGGAGGGAGGGTGGAGTGGACACAGATCCCTTGAACATCTGTGTCCGCCCTAAGGGCCTCAGCAAGGGGCTCTATAAGTAGATTAAATATCAAGGGGGATAGGGGGCAGCCTTGCCTCGTACCGTTCGTGATGGTAAAAGGCGAGGAGAGTCCACCTGAGGTGAACACCTGTGCAGAGGGAGCAGAGTATAGTGCCATAATCATATCTGTGATATGGCCCTCAAATCCAAACTTCAGGAGCACCCCCCGGAGATATGACCAGTTGACCCTGTCGAACGCCTTCTCTGCATCCAAAGCCAGGAACAGAGAAGGCGCCCGAGAGCGCTCAATAGGTTTATAACCCGCCGGGTGGCGTCTGGGGCCTCTCGACCCAACGTAAATCCCTTCTGGTCTGGGTGAAGTAAGGTGGGCATCATTAATGCGGTTGGCTATCAGTTTGGCGTAAATTTTCACGTCCGAGTTTAAGAGGGAAATTGGCCGGAAGTTCTGAGGACGGTCCGGAGTCTTCCCAGGCTTAGGTATCGTAACAATCAGGGCACTGAGCATCTCGGCGGGGAAAGAGGCTGAGGTCGCCGCAGCAGCATAAACCCGGAGTAGGTGAGGGCTGAGTGTAGGGGCAAATAATTTATAGTATTCATTGGAGTACCCGTCCGGGGCGGGTGACTTGTTGTTGGGCATGGAATTAATGGTTTTGTTTAGTTCTGCGACAGTGAATGGAGACTAATCTGTCAAGTTGGGAAGGCGAGAGTGCGGGTAGGTGAATCGACCGCAATAATTCGTCTATTTCAGGGCGAGTGGGTTGGTGGGTCGATGGCTCGTCCCGTAAGTTGTATAGCGATTTGTAATAGGCACAAAAGGCCTCGGCTATGTCTTGGGGGTGGTATACTTTGTGATTATCAGAAGGGCGGAGTACATAGGGAATTCTAGTGCGGGCTACGTGGGCCTTCAGGCGAGAAGCCAGAAGCTTGCTGGCTTTACTGCCACTGACGTAGAAGTTAGACTTAACATTCAAGGAATGTCTGCAGTGTTGTTCCATAAGGAGTTTTCTAAGGTCCAGACGTAGTCTGGACAGAGTCAAGGAACGGCTAGGACTAGGTTGCTTCTTGTTCTCAGTCTCAAGTGTGCGGATATGAAGGATAAGCTGGTCTAGTGCTCGCGACCTCTGCCTCTTATACCTAGAACTATGCTGGATCAGTAGACCTCTTATGTACGCCTTATGGGCGTTCCACAACGTAAAAGGGTCCTCCACCGAGGATGCATTAAGCTCAAAAAATTAAAGCAAGTTCTTACTAATAGATTTCACAGTGTCAGGCTGTTGTAGAAGAAAAACATAAGCTTGGTCGGGAACCCCCAGCGGTAGAGGATCTTGTTATCTCTGAGGGCCTTTGTGATAGGCACTAGCTTCCTGCGAAGTTGAAGGGTAAATTGAGAGAGGTCAGCAAACACCTGTAGCTTAGCGTAGGTGGCGGGGAGATCAGCTTTGTGCCGCAGTGCCTTAAGCAACCTTTCCCGCACATGGAAAAAGTGAATACGGAGCAGGGTGTCCCTCGGTATGCCATCTGGCAGGTGAGCGGGCTTAGGCAGACGGTGAATGCGGTCAATGGTCAGATCTGGCGGGGAGACATCAGGCAGAACTGCTTGTATGAATGTTTGCACAAAGGTGGACAAGTCGTCGGGACGGACAGACTCAGGGATGCCTCTTATCTTAATGTTGTTGCGGCGTGACCTATCCTCTAAGTCTGCCACTTTAGTCTGCAGCCATGATATGTCCTCCTCCCTATCATTATGAGCGTCTACCAGGACGTTGAAGGTGTCTGCGAAGTCCCCCATCTTGTCTTCAATGTGTGCAACCCTCTCTCCCACCTCATTCAGGTCAGATTTAAACTGGCGGACCAAAGCTTGTATATCCGTGTTAAGTGAACTCCTCAAGGACACTAGCATATCCCTAAGGGTGGTGTCAGAGAGGGGTTGGTTGGCTATGGGGTAGTTCTCTATAGGGGCAAACAATTCCCTCGTGTCGTCCATAGTGTTATTAGAAGGGCTCACCTCTTCCACTAGGCCCGAAAGCCGGGGCCTCGATTTTGCCGGACTCAGCCCTGTAGGAGAAGCAGGCAGCCGTTGTGTCAGCGGGGATGAGCGAGCTCTCCTGCTCTCCGTCCTGTGAGGAGCATGAAGACCCCTCCGATCTCTCAGAGCCCTAAGAGGGAGACAGGGGCAGAGGTGCGGCGCCGCGGCAGCCGCCATCTTGCACGGCCTTAGGCTGGGGCCGGCGGAAGAAATCGGTGACCTTACGAGGTCTGGGGCCGTTCCTGCGTTTGCGGGACATCTCCGGTACGCTCTCCGGATACCAGCAGCAGTGAGGGTGGCGGTAGTGATCCAGCTGGTCGCTGTGTTTAGTGCCCGGGCCTGTGGATGGTCGGAGCTCCGGGTCTAAGCAGCTATCTCGTCCGCTAGTTGGCCACGCCCCCAGTATATGTCTTTTGTATGTGGATTAAATGGTTAAAAGATGTACCGCCTCCCTGGGGGTGAGGAACTATGCTATTTAAGTCATGCTATGTAATTTTGATGTGTTCTTGCTACGACTAAGGCCCAGTTTGGGGGCTGAAACATGTAAGCATTTGTTTGTTGCTTTAATGCCTTTTAGCAAATAAAGTATTGGATGGATCCCCTTACGAGTGCCGAACCTCCTCCTAAGTCAGGGGAGTGTGAGTGAGGGGTGTGTGGTGTGGGTTAGGCAGTGAAGGGTAGGGGTGTGCAAATCTGTATCAGTGGGTGCAGAAAGTGTGTAAGCATGGGGAAATAGGTAGTGGGATAGGAGAATCAAAGGGAAGAGAGTTAATTGGTTGGTTATATGAGGGGGGAAAACTTCCAGTGCACTCGAAAGATTGGCTGCGTGTGTCCTGTGAGTGTGGCCCTATATGGAACTGTTACGGGACACAACAGTAGAGAGCTCCCTTTCACTCTGGTCAGAACCATATAAAACATAGAGGTCATAAGGACCTATTATGAAACATATGAAAACAGGCATTTGTAATATTACAAAGATAGTTTGAACTCAATGACAGTGTGGACCAGGAGTATGGACATTTTAACTGCAAAATGTAAAAGCAGCGTTGTTACCCTAGAATAGTACTAAATAACCTCCCCCATTTCCTACATAACAGAGGGGAGGGGCTCTGCAGCTCTTAGAAAGCTGGACACAAAGTAATCGATAACAGTGCAGCAGGGTAGAGAACAAAGTACGTGATCAGCAAACAAGATATCTGGAAGAATCAAAAGGTATTTGTTTGCACTTATTAACCAGATACAACAAAACACTTTCAATGGTATACGTAAAAAGACCAAAAGGGATCTGAAATGAGGTGTTATTTTTTAGGGTTTACATACCCTTTAACGATTATGACTTTACAGTAGCCATTTCCATCCAGTTCCTTCAGAGGTTCCTAGGGGATCCTTGAGCAATGGCAGATTGTTTTATTTCCTAACAGGGCCTGCTCTAGTTCCATTGTCACATGGCAATACTAGAGATGTGAGACCAGTATCTTTACCACTGATCACCAGTAAGGGGACTCCTCTCACACTGACCACCAACATACAGAGCTACTTCAATTTTCCTCGTCACTTGTGACACACGGCCCAGCTTCCTGGCTAATCAGGAAGCCAGGTGGCAAGTTATTACACGCCGCCTGGCTTCCTTAATGGGATTTCCGGTAGTGGTATCGGCGAGTACTGGAAAAAAATATCGGTACTCAATACCGAAAAAACGGCATCAGCGTATGCCTAATTTTCACTATCACACAATATCTACTACTTTTCTGGCCATAATTAATTTTTATTTCATAATTATTGCTGATAATTTTATAGCAGGAGGGAGTTAATTATGATCCTCTCTGGGTGTCAGATATGATAGGTATGCTCCATCCGTGGCAATTTTTATTTATTATTTCAAAACCTAGTGATCATGTTAATGTATCTGCAGGTACCTTTTCTTCCTAAGACATGACAATGAGAAAGGTCGAGAAAAACTGCAGTGTCATGGAGACCTGCTCAGCTTCAATAAACTGTAATAAAAGGGGGCATATTTAAGTAAAGATTAGAAAAGATGTATAGATTTAAGTAACGTTGATGGCGTTGAAATCCACCAGCTTAAGTACAATATGGGTCCTAGCTATATATATGAGGTGCTGTATTTATGAGGTGCTTTGGTGAGCAGGAATAGGGTTCAAATAGACTATCACCTACCCTTTCATCCAGTGTGAAAACAGGGCTTCAAAAATACCATTTACTTTAAACTTTAATATAAAATCTACCAAACATTTGGTAAAGTAATAAAAATACAGTATTTTACTAGTAAAGGTGATATTTCACTTTTGCAACTCTTAGAAATGTGACTTCTAGAAATAGCCTTTTTTTATAAATTGAAAAGTCTATCCTAACTGATTTTCATTACAGTGCAATTACATATTAATGTCAAAGCTAGAACACGCAAGATAAAGTGACCTTGTTTATTAAAGCAGAACTCCAGCCACATAAAAGGTAACAATGCTACCTCCGCCTTTTAGCAGTCCTTCTAAGCAATCTCTAGCTAGGTGTTAAATAGTTCATCTCTCACAACTGTACGCACCTTATGGACCAGAGCAATTTCTATGTTTTCAGCTTACTGACAATAATTGTATTACTACTTAAGGTAACAAAGTAATACACATATTGGTTTTATTCAGTACAAACATGACTTTCACTTGGCAATATAACACCACTAAAAAAATGTGTGGTTCTGTTTCCATTAGTGTTTAAAACATTTTTTTTTTAAATTTTGCACTTTTTTTTTAAAATGCATCACGAACAGAAAGTTAAGGAACAAAAGAATGAGAAAGTTTATTACTTTTTTTTTTTAATCAGCTGTTAAGGGGTATATAAGAATATAGTTTTAATTTTTTCTTGCAAGGTCCCTTTATCTATATGCTTCCTTCCTATATGCTGTTCAAAAGTCACCCATTTGATCTGCTATGAATGAACCAGAGAGGTTACAATATTGCTTTATTGTATCTCTTCTTGACACTACACACACTGTTCTGAGTTTGTTTACACATGGGAGAAAGATCTATCCCAGCTGACAGGTAAATGAGGTTGTAGAGCTGTGGAGGAGGAGGGGCTGGTTAGGTATAACTGCGTGTTAAAACATTTACTGTAAAAACAGACTAGAGATCGCAGGGGTGGGGGGAAGCCAGTAATTTTAAGTGACCAGAGTTTCTCTTTAACCTCCCTGGCGGTATTCCCGAGTCTGGCTCGGGGTGAATTTTCCATACCAGGAGCGGTAACCCCGAGCCAGACTCGGGGCTGCAGAGAAAAGTGACACTCGCCTTGTCCCTGCGAGCCCGCGGCATCCTCTGCTGTACGCGGCCCGAAAATGAAACTAAAAGTCAGATGCCGGCATCTAACTTTTAGTTTCGTTGCGTCACAGCTGGCGGGAAATTCAAAAGTGAAAAGTTGCAATATACACAGAATACACACAATACAATGTAATCTCCTATGATTACACTTATGTATCAAACTATTTATCTTCAATTTTGTCCCTAGAGCTTTGTCCAGTGCCCTGCCTGACACTTTTTCACAATTTTAAGAAATTATAATATAAGAAATAATTATAAAAAAAATTATAAAAAAAATGGTCCAGTTCCCCAGAATTCCCATTTACTGGACCATTTTTTTTATAATTTATTATATTATAATTTCTTATAATTATTTATAAATTATATTATAATTTTTTAATTTTGTGTTTCAAACTTTATCATACCTGGGATGTCTACTGGACTCTTGTTTGGACAGATTTAGGTGAGTTATTCCTAAGATTTACTAAGAATTGCAGGCCTACAATAGATAACACCAAATTTCCATGCAAAAAATTGTACCGCTTTTGGTACAAAATTCCTGACATAATCATACCGCCAGGGAGGTTAAACTGGAGATGTAATATCCTAGCCATTAACATTGTGGCCAGAGTTCCACTTGAAACTAGAGATGTTATTCCTGGCCAGTTACATCTTACACTAAAACAAAACCCCAGGTTCATATAGACAGCCATGTATGCGAAACATAGTTTGGAAGTTAACCACCAACATCTATTATACAAATTTCTGAATTGAGAGACTAAGGCTATTTTTGAGCCAATATTTTAGCTCAACAGTATTTTACCTTAAACACCTATTACACATTTGTATAAATACAGCTCCCTGCTTTTTACTTTAATTATCCCTTCATACTGTAGACATCTGTACGTCACTATCTGTGTTGGGTAGTGTACAAACTGAATTTTAGCTACTTTACCGATTTGACTTATACCTGATTTGATAGTGTGAGGTGGGGAATAGGTAGCGGGTGCAATTGCTCCCTGGGGTGAGCACTCTTGAAAGGTTCAGAGACCAGACCAGTGATCTGTCTTCAAACAGTGGTACATTTATTGGTGCAACACACAGGCTATATACAGTGCTCAAATAAAGTAAACACTTCAAAAAAAAATCCTAGCCGTGTATCGGCACTAACTAAACATAAGATAGTCCTGACTACCAACCTGTACAAACCTATTGTTTGTCAGGCTTTTCAGCAAACCACCATGACCAACCTTGTGCTCCAGCAGATAGAGCCTGTCTGCTCCCCAGGCTCCAGAGCTCTGGCTGTTTGCCTCACCTGCACTAAATTGCCACTGAGGCAAAGTGTAAAACCTGGGGCTTACTATAGGTTTCCGGAAGGTGTAAGAGAGGAATCTGGGTGACACATAAACCCCGGACAGGACCTCTCCTTGCTCGCTACATGATGACCTGCTACAATAGCATGCACCTTTTACAAGCTCTCTGCATACAAGCATAGTACTGCTTTGTTAGAAAATTCTGTGAAATGTGTTATCTTACAGAGAACAGGTGGTTGGCAACGGTGAGAACCTGTTTCAAGTTGTCTTGCCAACAGCAAAAGTAAGTAAGGGACAGAAGGAAACGCACACACGATGACAATAAAGAATATACCTTTTATACCAAAAAATGTCTGCACCCCCATATGATGCATGAAAAATATATGAAAGCCTTTAACAGAGGAATAATACATATAATGAAATGAGCGCTGCATTTACACCTAAGAGGTGCACATGAGCAAACTAACAACAGTTAAAAACTGCCAATCCTCCAGTACATGCAAGCCAAACGAGCCAGCAACGCCAGACTCAAAAAGAATCATATGCAGGTTTGGCCAAGGTTAGTGCATGCAGGAGCATGAACATTTTGTTAAGAAGTAGGAATGCACACATACTTTTGGAGTACCAGTGCCGATAGTTGGCATTTTCATGAGAACTACCAGGGTTGCTGCGGTTGCAGCTGGTACCTGGCTCTGGCGCTCCACCACTGTCCTGAAATCATTAGTCTGTATTGTTTTAGAAAAACTGTCACATGACAATAAACAAAAATGTATCAGTACTTGTAAGTACTCGGCAAGTACCAGTACTCGCAAAACTGGTATCTGTGCATCCCTTTATTTATATTGATAAAAACAAAATCGTACATTAAAATAGAGATGTACAAATCCCAGGAGCTCCGTGTGCTCCTTACAAATGACAGCTGCCTCCTAATTTTTGAATTTTTCTCTAGTCTAGTCTTGGAGCTCAAAAGTATCGGTACACATACTCGTACCGAGTACTGTACTTGGTATCTGTGCAACCCTATTAAGAATCTAACAAGAGAAACTACAAAGGGCATTCCAACCATCTATTGAAGATTTATGTACTGATTCCCACCCTGTTCAGGATTTGTGTAATCAGTTACGTGATATACATGTTCAGTATGCTATGGTATGGTGGAACATACATAGTTTTGAAATTTAATTAAAAGAAAAGTTATGTCCCTGTAGCTTGAGAGTACACGTTTCCTGCTTAGTATCAGATGACTTCAGAGGTGGGAATTAGGTCTGGCACAATGTTTAAAAATATTAATTGGATTACTAATGACTAAGTGGAAACTTACCTACTACAAATACATTCCAATTTAGCTTTTCAATCAGTGCTCAACCAATCTATTGATGACAAACAGGAAAAACTGGATAGATATTGACAAGACTTTTCTATGGGTCATGCTTATCGATGGAAACCTTGGAATAGAAGAAGAGGTGGATGCCTCCCGTGGTACGTCGGAACCAATTACTTGTTGGTTATGTGTTTAGATGAAGCACTGAGATCTTGAGGAATGCTGAATTAAGTTTTACTTCCTTATAAGGACATTACACCAGAATACATCATTATACAGCATACAGAGAGAATGTGTATCATAGATAAGTATGCATATACAGAGTAACATTGTACTACAGGACCTTCTACAGCGCAAACATATCAGTATATGCTGTTGTATTTCCAACATTACTGACACTTTTTTTTTTTTAAACGAGAAGTTTGGGATGGATATAATATTGCACATTCATATTGCTATGAGTAAGGTCCCTTGGGGGACTGAAACATGTTAGCACCCTTTGTAGCTGCTTTTATGCCTTCTCAATAAAGAAACGCTGTTAGGAGGATTCCTACGAGTGCCAGCACTTTTCCACTACACATTCATATTCACTTCAGTGGTTAAGCATTATTGTGATGCTGCAACTGTCCCACACTGGCTCTAAGACCGAAAGCTGAGCAATCACGTGATCGCTGATCAGTCAGGTCTCAGTCTCTGCCCTCAGTGGAGGGCAGTGACTGTCAGTCACTGTCCCCACAGGGACTTCCCTTCTCTGTAACTTCAGTGCTGGATGGGAGCTACAGCCCAGGGAGGGTGCAGGGGCAGCGGGCTCTCAGTCAGCAGCAAGGGGTGAATCCAAACAATATTGTTGGAGTCCTTCTCCATGGTGGTGCAGGTTTTCTTGTCAGTCGATAGCCTATCAGCTGACTTTGTGTCACAAGGCTACATTAGTAAATGTACTCGTGACAAAAAAGAGAAGTAAAGCCAAAAAAAGGAGCGAGATTACCTTCTCTTTTAACAGAAAGTGATACAGACAAAGAAAGATAACCAGGAAGATAGCACACACAAATAGAACCCCAAATATTCAGCAATCGGAGACATTCAGGAATTCTGCATGGAATCGACCTTGAGGCAAGCAGAACCATCACAACAACTGACTATTATCAATTTGACCAAATATCAACAAGTCATAGAGACTCATCTCTCCCATCACACTGGAGTGCGCCTAAAAATCACCGCATTACCCTATATGGTTTTATAGTACATCACCATCAAGCAGTTCTTGAGGAGTGGCAATTGGTATTCACAAAAATGTTAAGTTTAGCCATGTATCCACAGCAACAGATCCTGACGGAAGGTATCTATTTCTTAAGGGACAGATTGACAACCGATCACTGACACTAGCGAATGTATACGCACCTAACAGAAACCCAACTGTGTTTTTACGTAATGCACTGGGACGTCTGTTAGACTTCCAAGAAGGAATCACGATTTTAGCAGGGGACGTTAAAGGAGAACTATGAGGAGAGTGCTTTTCACTCAGCTCATAGTTCTAGCCGACCTGTGACAATCAGACTGTCACCGGTCGGCTCAGTAGATCGGGAGGTGAGCGAACACATATCGGCGCTCGCTCCCCTCTCGATTCTGTCACGGCTCTCTGCGGTGACAGGGGAGGGGCTGGATTCCCCCCTCCCCGCTCCGATCCACCAGCGCTGACTGGTGGAACGGACGGGGGAGGGGGCGGGTACAGCTGGCTCTGCCTCTAGGTAGGCAGAGACAGTTGTCAGTCACGCAGCTGGGCTGATCCAGACATAATTGTTGGGATCTGCTTCAGCTGCGGCGTCTTAGTATACCGCGAGCAGCAACTCGCGGTATACTGCGGCGCCTCAGAATACCGCGCGCTGCAGGTCGCGGTATACTGAGCCTAGGGTGACAGGAGGACGCTAGTTTGTGTCCTCCCGTTACCCTAAGGAGAACTATGGGGAAAAGCCTTAACCCCCATAGTTCTCCTTTAACCTTCACTTAGATCCTGCTTTAGACTCATCTACAGGTCCTTCTCACATAGCTTATAAACGCCTTCACTTCTACACAATATGCAACTGATGGACGTGTGGAGGATACTACACCCCCGTGAGCGAGATTACACTGTTTTTCCCCCACTCACACACGGATAGATTATATTTTTGTGGACCATCGCTATCTACATATAGTAAATAAAGCTTCCATCCTGTCCTCTACAATATCAGACCACGCCCCTGTATTATTATCACTGAAGTTGTTGAGGGATACCCGGTCACCCCCCACTTGGAGATTGAATGACTCCGTCTTGCTAGACAAGAGGGTACTCTCGGCTCTAGAGAAAGATCTTGCCCACTATTTCTCCGAGAATACTGCGGAGGAGGTGTCACCAGGAATCCTTTGGGAGGCACACAAAGCGACTCTTCGGGGCTATCTTATATCACATGGTTCTAGAAAGAAAAAGGACGCTAATGTAAAAATAACAAAACGATGAAGGTAGCTACCTTATAAAGTAGTCATAAAAGAACTATGGCTGATACAGACTTGATGGCATTGACAGCTCCTGGAGAAGCTTTACGAGATGCTTTGCTATATAGACACAAGCGTTCTCTTAATTATTTATCTCAGCGGTCCTACGAAATAGTTGATAAACCCGGGAAGTTTCTAGCCAAATTACTTAAAAAAGGACAAGGTACGAATTTTATAGCCAAAATTAAATGCAAACGAGACATTTAGTACATATGTCCCGAAATATATTAAACGTTTTCTGTGACTTTTATGCATCTCTTTATAACACTAGACCTTATTGTAACTCTAAAATGAAACAATTACATATAGACCGTATTAACGCCTATCTGGCAAATAGCCCTTCTCCTATACTAGAAGAAACCCAACTAGAGGCTTTAGAATCTCCCATTAGTGAACTGAAAATTAAACGAGCAATTTCCTCAATGGCAGCTGGTAAAAGGCCGGGACCAGACGGTTATACTCTTAATATTATAAAACGTTTCAGAATGTATTAATTCCCCACCTTAGCGCTTATTATAACTCCTTTTTTCTAGGGCACCTTCCGTTAACAACCACCCTCCATGCTCATATATGGGTCTTTCCAAAACCGGGCAAGGACCCAACTATCTGTGGTAGCTATAGACCCATATCACTGTTCAATACAGATATAAAACTTTATGCTAAAATCCTTGCCATGAGACATAACCACTTAATGCCCCAGTTGATCCTGCCGGATCAGACCGGCTTCATCCCTGGTCGGGAGGCCAGGGATAGTACCCAACGAGCAGTATCTCATACATTATGCATCAAATTCTTCTTCTCATTCTATTTTACAGTCCACCGATGCCAAAAAGGAGTTCGACTGGGTCGACTGGCACTACCTACGGGCCACGTTACAGCATATTGGAATAGGACCGAGGTTTTTGATGGGGATCATCAAAGACTGTCGAGAGAGACAGCCGGAAGCAAATCAAAGGAGAGGCGTGAGGCACAGATAAGAGCCGGGCGTGAGGCACAGGACAGGAGCCGTGTGAGCCTGGAACGCCGCCAGGAGCCGAGAAGCGCTCCTGCCATCACTGCCCTAATCGAAAAGAGGAGGGAGGCGGTGTGAGAGGAAAAGCGGGAGCCGAGGAGCGGGAGCACTGTCACCGCGGACCGGACCAGAGGGTGGAGGTGCAGGTGTGTGTGGAGTGGGTGGGGGTGAGCGGCTGCAGGAGCAGTACTAGAAGAAAAGGGGGAGAGAGGGTGAGTGCGGTGAGAGGAGCTGTCTGTGTGGGGAGGGGGTGTAGCTGAAAGTGTAGAGGTGAGAGGGAAAATCAGAGGGTTAAAAGTAGCTAAGTGTAGTGAAAAAAAAAGAAAGGGAGATGGGGGTTGTGTGTGTGTGTGTGTGTGTGTGTGTATATATATATATATTTACTATTTGGGATTAAAGTGTAGCATAAAGTGTATCCTTATCATTGCGTATCATTAACTAGGATTTCAAGTATTCTGTTAGGTGTACTGTTTTCTAGGCATATATAGTTAACGGCAGGGCCTTAACTCAGTTATGTATTAATAGTAGGCTGAGCGCTAAGTGTATATCTACGGTACGTAAATTGTGTATCATTAGCTAGGCTTAAGTGTTTTATTTGGGGGGATTTATCTGGTAAATGATTATTTGCTAATCAGTGATTATTTATTAATTGCTGTTATTCGGTTGGGCATCAAGTGGAGCCAACACAAGATCGTGGACCTGGATCAAGGACGGAGGGCCGGACGAACGAAGGGAAGGACGGAGCCAGTAACAGACGGTTCTGATAGTAACGGACAAAAGACGGACGAAAAGTCGGAAGGACGGGCGTGAAAATCAAGTGGAAGAGTGGCCGACGATCGACAATCAGGTAAGAGGCCCAGATCAGAGGAGCGGGAGCGCGCAGAGCTGCCAGATCATGTTGTATGAAAGAAAGGAGGGGGCCTGTAAATTGTATATTGTAAATTGTGTTAAAAAATATAGTAACCACAGGGGTATAGTGATAACTAAAACAAGGGACTTAGCATAACCTCTAAATTTAATTATACCCGAGGACAGTAGCATAAGTAACCCGAGGGCCATAGCATAATAAAGCGTATTAAATCGACTCCAGGGCAAAAAGGGAAAATTAAAATACAAATAAAATAAATCAAAAATAACAAAAGGTCTATAGAAAGACAGCCCCAGGGCAGCAGTGCAATTTAACTCAACTTATCCCCAGGACTATAGTGTACATTGATTCAAATCGAGAGCAGTGGATAAATTAAATTAACCGCAGGATTCATAAAATTATATTAAGGGCTTCAATAAAATAACCGCAGTGTGAGAGCTTAGCTAAATATAATAAAATTTAAAAAAAAACCTTAAACCAAAAACAGGAAATAAAATGAAGGGGAAAATGTCTTCCTTGAGTGGGTGTGCAACCAGGTGCACGCCGTGCGCAATGTATGCGTTCCTTGAACAGGCGTTTGAGGGGGAATACACTTGCACTCAATGTGAGAGAGTTGTTTGTTTGGAAGCCCAAATTCTGGATCTAAGCAACAAACTAGCAACACTGAGGTGCATAACCAACATGGAACAGAGTCTGGACCTAACGCACCAGGCTGTGGTGGAGGGAGGCTTAGATGAGGCGGGGGTGCGGGGGAGCAGGATCATGAGGTAGGAAACTGGGTCACTGTTAGAAGACGGGGTAGAGGGAAGAGTGCTAGAGAGGTCAGCCCTGAACTGGTTAACCCAAACAAATACGCCAGGTTGCGTGATGTTGGGGATATTAGTCCAGGGGTAACACTGCTGGAGCAGGACGCCTCCTCTATCCAGGGGGGTGACTGCTCCAGCGAGGAGGGGAGCCGGATGGAGGATCAGGAGAGGCAGATCCTGGTGGTGGGAGATTCCATCATCAGGCGAACCGACAGGGTAATCTGTCATCGGGACCGTGAGCGTCGAACAGTGTGCTGCTTACCGGGGGCGCGTGTTCGGCACATTTCGGAACGAATTGACAGGTTACTAGATGGGGTTGGGCACCCAGTTGTCATGGTGCACGTCGGCACCTATGACAAAATAGGAGGTAAATGGAGTGTCCTAAAAAAGGAGTTCAGAGACTTAGGTGCTAGGCTGAAGGAAAGGACCTCCACGGTGGTATTCTCGGAGATACTGCAGGTGCGAGGAGGGGGAGCCGGATGGAGGCTCAGGAGAGGCAGATCCTGGTGGTGGGAGATTCCATCATCAGGCGAACCGACAGGGTAATCTGTCATCGGGACCGTGAGCGTCGAACAGTGTGCTGCTTACCGGGGGCGTGTGTTCGGCACATTGCGGAATGTATTGACAGGTTACCAAATGGGGTTGGGTCCTGGGTTGCTGAAGGAAAGGACCTCCACGGTGGTATTCTCTGAGATACTGCCAGTGCCAAGAGCCACTCCGGACAGACAGCGCGAGTTAAGGGAACTTAACAAGTGGCTCCGGAACTGGTGTCGGAATGAGGGCTTTGGTTTCCTGGAGAACTGGGCTGACTTCTCAGTCGGTTACCGGCTCTTCAGCCGAGACGGGCTGCATCTTAATGGGGAAGGTGCAGCATTTCTGAGGGGGGAAAATGGTTAGAAGACTGGAGGAGCTTTTAAACTTTTAAACTTTTTAAACAACCAATCGTGACAGATAACAAAGAAAAAAAAATATAGGGTTAAATAGTGGGCTCACTCCAGTCAACATAGTCAAAGTTGTAAATCAAGCCAACTTAGAAAACATACTCAATGTAGTCAATAAAGCAAATCTAATTGCCCAAGGGGATCCAAGTAGGCTTGGACCAACCGTAACAGTAATGTATGTTCACCAATGCTAGAAGTCTAGCAAATAAAATAGAAGACCTTGAAGTCATATTACTCGAGGAGGACTACGATATAGTGGGAATAGCAGAAACGTGGTTAGGTAGCACACAAAATTGTGCTACTAACATAGAATGGTACAACATGTTCAGGAGGGACATGCTGGCAAGAGCGGGGGGGGTGGAGGGGGGGGTATGTATATATGTTAAAAATAGTCTCATTATGCCCATCCGTGACGACATCTCGTCAAGTGGAGGAGACAATGTGGAATCTTTATGGCTAGAACTAGATAGAATGGAGGAAGCCCACCTACAATCCCAAATAGAAATAGCGGGGAAACAGGCTAATGTTGTGGTAATGGGAGACTTCAATTACCCATGCATCAACTGGGCTAATGGAACTTCCAAATCGGCAAAGGCTGCCCGTTTTCTTAATATGTTGCGAGACAATTTCATGGATCAGTCCTAGATCTGATCATCAGCAATAATACGGAGTTAATTGAGGATATTACAATCGGGGAGACACTGGGTAATAGTGATCACAAGGTGGTTGCTTTTAATATTGGGTGCAAGAAAGGGAAGGGAGATGGTCGGACGAGAAGCCTAAACTTCAGGAAGGCCAACTTTGATAAACTATGCAACATAGTGGGTGAAATCGAATGGGAAAACTTTTTTGATAAACTAAACTTTGACCAAAAGGGGGACTGTTTCAAGAACAAATTAAAAAATGCTATAACAAGGTGTATACCGCTGGGTAACAAAAGTAAAAGATCAAAAACAAAGCCAATACGGCTAAATAAAATGGTAAAACAACACATTAAGGAAAAGAAAGTGTGTTTACTAAGTATAAAACGGAGGGGACAGTATTGGCATTCCAAAACTACAAAGAATGCAACAAAAGATGTAAACTGGTAGTCCGGGCAGCTAAAATTGAATGTGAGAAATATATCGCCGAAGTTAGTAAAAAGAACCCCAATTTTTTTTATCAGTACATAAACAGTAAAAAGGGGAGAAAGGAACAGATAGGCCCAATAAAGGACATAAATGGGTCGTTACTCACAACGAGAGGGCCCAAGCGCTGAATACTTTCTTCTCGTCGGTATTCACCGAGGAGACGGGTTTAATGTACATGAGAAAAACACAACATTTACCAAGAAATACACCTGAGTGGTTGACTGAAACTGGGATACAACATAGGCTTAAACTACTAAATGCAAATAAAGCATTAGGACCTGATAATTTACATCCCAAGGTACTCAAGGAACTGAACAAGGAGATAACGAGACCATTGTTCCTCATTTTTAAGGAATCCGTAATGGCTGGTAGAGTGCCAAGCGACTGGTGAAGGGCTAATGTGATACCTATATTCAAAAAAGGGTCAAAATGCCAACCGGGGAACTATAGACCAGTTAGTCTGACATGCATAGTATGTAAACTATTAGAGGCATTATTAAGGATTACTTAGTGGATTTCGTCCGGGATCATGGCATAATAACTGATATGCAGCACGGATTTAGGAAGGATCGTTCTTGCCAGACCAACCTGCTGACCTTTTACGAAGAGGTAGAGATCTGGATGGGGGGAGGCCGGTGGACGTAGTATATCTGTACTTTTCCAAAGCCTTTGATAAGGTGCCACATACACACTTGTTATACAAGCTAAGGGCTATGGGCATAGATGAATTAGTGTGTACGTGGATAGAAAACTGGCTACAAGAACGTGCGCAAAGAGTATCAGTAAATGGCATCTTTTCAGACTGGGCGGATATCATGAGTGGCGTGCCCCAGGGTTCTGTGCTGGGTCCCATGCTTTTTAACCTATTTATTAATTATATCGGGGAGGGAGTGAATAGCCATGTCTCAGTGTTTGCTGATGATACTAAAATTGGGAGGGTAGTAGACACAGATTTAGACAACATTATAACATTACAGGAGGACCTGGATACAATCGAGGAGTGGGCAACTGTATGGGAGATGAAGGTCAATGTCGATAAATGTAAGTTAATGCACCTTGGAGTTAAAAATAGGCAAATGGACTATACACTTATGGGTGTGCCACTAGGGAAGTCGGAAACGGAGAAGGATTTGGGGGTCATTATAGACCGCAGATTGAAGAACAGCTCGCAGTGCCAGGCTGCTGTAAACAAAGCAAGCAGCGTCCTGTCTTGCATTAAGAAGGGAATGTATTGCAGAGACCAGTCTATAATTTTGCCACTTTACAGATCACTGGTTCGGCCACATCTGGAGTATGCGGTACAGTATTGGTCACCGATACTCAGAAATGATGTCCTTGAGCTGGAAAAAGTCCAAAGGAGGGCAACCAAAACTTAAGGGGTTCGAGGACCTGAACTATGAAACAAGGTTGTTAAAAATAAATATGTTCTCTTTGGAGGTTAGGAGATTAAGGGGGGACATGATTTTCCTGTATAAACTATTCAAGGGCGGCAGCAACATTATTAACAAACTGTTTACGGTTAGCACTGCAACAAAGACCAGAGGGCACAACCAAAAATTGGTGGGAAAAAAATTTCAACACACAGGGCGCAAGGGGTTCTTCACAGTCAGAGTGGTTAAGGTCTGGAACTCGCTGCCGCAGGAAGTGATCTCAGCTAAAAGTGTGGAATCATTCAAGAAACTCCTGGAAAAGTTCCTCTGAGACCATAACATACAGGGGTACAGGTACGCCTCAGAGCAAAATCCCACATGGACTAATACACACGCACACACCTGCTCAAACATAAATGCATACACACAATAGGTTGGACTTGATGGACTTATGTATTTATTCAACCTCAAATACTATGTAACTATAATGGCTCTATATGTACATCCCACTGCTTGTATTAAGATAAATGGTGGCCTATTTCGGGAGTTTCCTTTATTTAATGGCACACGACAAGGATGTCCCCTTTCACCACTCCTTTTTGCTTTATCTTTGGAACCACTTCTTACTACTATCAGACAATCAGAATATCGCAGGTATCATAGTGAACATAAACTAGCAGCATATGCTGATGATATTCTGTTTTTCATTCAAAAACCTCAGATCTCTTTACCTTCCCTTTTACAGGAATTCAAAACTTTTCGCAAAATATCCAATTTTAAAATTAATCGAACTAAATCAGAAATAATGAATATCAC